>NC_083350.1:109673689-109979800 GCF_030254825.1 Meriones unguiculatus | reverse complement strand
TTATATCTACAAGTAAAAAGAGCTGGGTCAATAAGATTATAAAGCTCAGAGATCACTATCTACTACTAAAGAAAATTCCAACACTGAATACAAATCTGTTATGCTAAGGAGGAGATAGATTAAGAAGTTTACTTTCAATGAAAAGTCCTTGGGTTGACCATTATCTGATCTCATCATTATAAATAGACTTGATTTATAGTCTTTATTAGTATGTCTTCCATGAGAAAAAGGAAGAGATTATATTTCACATAAGAAAGATTACTGCAAAACCTAAGAGCAAGGGAATGACAAATTTAACAAGATAATGGACATACAAATTATGAAATAACAAAATAAATGAATTAACATGAAAATACATAATTTGGTTGAGGATAATCCATCGTTCTCCCCCTTTATTTGATCATGCCACTTTGCAGTGTTAACTAATTCTGTTCATTTCAGATTTGGCTTTATGTGTATGTTAATCTTAAATATGAGTAACTTAAAATTATTTTGCTTCTTCCTAAAGGCAGAATGTATGACTCTCTTTTTTTCAGATAGATTCTGACAAAAAAAAAATGTAGATCAAGGATTCTGAGGAAAAGTGAGTAGTGTCAGGATTTGGCATAAGATGGGGCCATTATTCCATACTGAATGCTATTGTCTATATATTTGAATTTTGTACATATATACATACTTACATATATAACCAAAATATCTATATTATAATACAATTTATAGGTTTTCAATTTTATCTCAATGAAATATTAATTCCATGAAAAAATGTAATGACCATGTGCAGAAAAATTAAAATAAGTTGAATTTAGGCAGGATCCCAGGAGTGTGCCTAAAATTTGGTATCCACAGGTATAAGCTGTACCCTCAGGGGAGTAAGGCACAGTTGAGCTTTAATGTCCTGCCTTGTGGAAACAAGTCTTCCATAAAAAGCTCATCACAAATTTATGCAAATTTCAATTTAATCAAATCAGTCAGACCAATATCAGTATTCAAAATTATGATACTTGTCTTTTGATAAAGAGGTTCCATAGCAAATATGATGTTAATCATATTGTTTTGTAGTTACTAAGTACATGAATAATGGGTCATCATAGAGTTGACTGTCACTACAAAATTAACATTGAAAAGAACCATGCAAAGTAATGTGTTCTTGAATTTGAAAAGAAATTATTAGTAACATATAATATTTAGTGACATTAATATTTAAAGCTCATTTTGATACCCCTTTGGCCTCAGATTATTTTACTGTTCCTATCTTGTTTTCATCCTCTCTCCTTTTCCTAGACTTCATTTTTAGTCTGTTATAATTGCATATTTATCTAACCTTTCCTATGTTTTTGTTTCTTGTCTGAGTGTTTTACAGACTGAATAAGTTTCTTTCTTCCTTTTATCTGACATGTTTCCTTTTCTAAGTCTTTCATCTCCCCCTGTCAAAAGAACTCAACTTCCAAGTCTTTTTTTCTTGCCAGTGATTAACCTTTATTTGATTACATGACATTTCCTTCACTAATTTTATAGAAATAAACCTATTTGTGGCCATGCATTGATATTAATTAGTCTTCAAATCTGAACATTTAGATTTGTACATAGTGTGCTTTTACATTGCTATTACTCTTTTCATTTAAACACGCAAAATGTATTCTTGCAGCCCAAGTTTTCTTCAGCTTCACATTGCTACTCTGCATTGATTATTTCATGCTTTAAATGATTCAACATCTTCCCTTCTCCAGTGCCAGTTTTCAATTGTACCAATGATCATCTGAGGAGAAACTGTTATTAGTATGTATACTTAAAAAGAAGATTTGGAAATTAAGAACTTGGTATCTGTTTTTTAAAAATATATATAACAACAAGATGAAGGCTGTTGTGATTTGGATATTACCATTTTGAATAAATCAACCATCTGAGATCACATTTCACAACACTGGTCAAAACCATAGCAGATAGTATAGGAATAACTTATGTAAGAAACTTTAGAGAACTCTACATTAAGCCTTTCTTGAAATGTGAATGCAGTACATTTAATGTCTTTTTTTATTAATTACAGTTCATTTAGCTTGTAGTATATAAGGAGAATCTTTTCTACATACTTATGTAAGTTGATGCCAGTCATCATCTGTGCAATGTATGTGTCCAAGCAGAGTAGATGAGGAGCATAGAGTTAGGTGCAGGTTCTCTAACACACACACGCACACACACTATAAATCTGTTTGTTTGTTTGTTTTTCTATAAATCTATATCTTTCAAGAAAGGACAGAAGTTCTCTTAGTTTGTATTGATGTTTCATAGTTATGAAAATCAAGCTGAATGGAATTTAAAGTTTTATTGAAAACAAAAACTTGCTTTTACACCCTGCCTATATACCTCGGTAGATCACCTGGCACGCTCTGACACCACAGGGACAGTTAATGTTCAGGGACCTCTACCTCTTTACTTTTCCTCAACTCTGAAACTCTGTAAACTTGTGTCTTACCAAGGTTATTTTCCTCCATAGAGTCATATATTTCCTCATTTCTTCTGTGCTTTTAGAAAATATAAATATTGCAGCCTGCCCTCTTGTCATGTTCTCTGACCTCTCCAATCTCCTTTAATAAACATACTATCCCCGAGACACTTGAAGGTTCTTATCCAAAACACCTGAGACTTCTGTGGCTTCTCTTCACCAAGGAGTATCAACAGATCATACACACTGTGGGCCAGAAGGTTAAGACACCCGAAACCTTCTTTATTAGTGATAGATAAGAATGAGAAGTTAATTGGCTATGCAATCTGCATCTTATGGAGGATACAATATGTGACATGATCCATGTTGCTGTGTATTGTTTAACTACACTCCACTTCATAGAAGATAAGAAAAAAAAAATAATAATCCCAGGGCTGGAGGGAAGGCTCAACATGGAAAACCCTTCCTGAGCAATATAAAGAACAAGAGTTCAGGTCTGTCACCTATGAAACTAGTGAGGCTCAGTGAAAAACTGTAAACTATGGACCAAGGGATCAGACACCCTTTTTTGTTCTCTGCGTGTTCATAGTTACATGTACACATATATTTATATGGGCTGTGATGATAAATGACGTACAAAATAAATATAATAAATCATAAAAAACAACAAAACACTAGTAACATGGTAAAAATTGATCATTAATCTTAATAAGCACTTACAAAAGAAAACATAAATTGTAACAAGTTTATTCAAAAATAGTTACTTATACGAATACTAGGGAAATAAAAATAAAACCAAAATATAATATCACATCATTATAGTTCCAATGACTTTTATAACAAAGACAAAAATCAAGTGACTTTGAGTTTGAAAATTCATTTCAAAATGAAAATCATAGTTGCCTCAGAATCCAAAAATTCCACAATTTTTTATAAAAATAAAGGAAATTTAATCATCATATTGAATATATACACGAACTAAAGTTTGTTGCCGCCTATTCATGGTATTCCTAATATTGAATCAACAACAGTCTCCATCATCAGGAAAATGGATAAATAATATATACTAGATAAAAAGTGAATGCTATTCAGTTAATAACAATTTTCAATTTTATATAAAAGCAAAACAAAACAGGATAGTAAAGCAATCCTGAACAATTGAAGAATTTCTAGAAATCTCACTATTCCTGATTTCATGCTGCACTGCAGAGATAGAGTAATAAAAATCACATGATATTGGCATAAAAACAGACTCAATGATCAATGGATTTGAAGTGAAGACTGAGACATAAATCCATACACCTATGGACACCTGATTTTTCATAAAGAAGCCAGAAAAAAACTGGAATAAAGAAAGCATTTTTAATAAATGATGCTGGTAAAACTGTGTGTTTGCCTGCAGAAGAATACAAATTGATCCATACTTATCAACCTGCACAGAACTCATGTCAAAATAAATCAAAGGCCTCAACATAAAACAAGATACACTGAACCTGATAGAACATAATATTAGGAACAACCTTGAACTAGCACATGAAACTGACAAGCTGCTGTAAAGCAAAGTATACCATCAATAGGACAAAGCAGCCGCTAAAAACAAAACAAAACAAACAAAAACAAAAAAAAAAAACAAACAAAAACAACAACAAAAAACTACATTTGATTCTGGACTGATATCTAAAATGTATAAAGAATTCAAGAAATTATATATAAAGAAGCAATTAAAAATGAGATACCGATCTAACAGAGACTTCTCAAGGAAGAAACTGAAATGTCTAAGAAATGCCTAAGGAAATGGTCCACATCCCTAGCCATCAGGGAAATGCAAATCAAAACTACTTCAAGATTCCATCTTACACAGGTCAGAATAGCTAAGATCAAAAGCACAAGTGACAGTTCATGCTGGCATGAAGAATGTGCTCTGTTGAGACCAAGCATCCATTGCTGGTGTAAGTGTAAGCTGGTACAGCCATTATAGAAATCAATATGTAAGTTTCTTGGGCAGTTGGGATCAATATACCTCAGAATCCAGCTATACCACTCTTTGCAAATAAGCAAAGAATGTTTCATCCTACCATAAGGACATTTGCTTAAACATGTTCATGCATTGCTGCTTTTTTCATAGTAGTAAAAAAATTGGAAAGAACCTAGATGTCCCTCAACAGAAGAACTGATAAATAAAATGTGGTACATTTACACAGTGAATAAAATTTGAAGGAAAATAGATGGAACTGGAAAAAAAAAAACATTCCAAGTCAGAAAACCTAGACACAGAAAGATAAATACAGTATATATTCACTTTTATGTGGATATTAGCCATTAAATAAATAATAGACTAAATATAATCGGTAGACCCAGAGAGGTTAGAAATAGATAAAGGTACAAAAGAGGTCTCCCTGGAAAAGGAAAAGAAAGTAGATTTTGAAGGTGGACTAGGAACAGCTGGGGAACAGAACAGGAGAATCAGGTGAGGTGTGGAAGAGGAGATAAGATTGAGGCAGGAGTACTGGGAAAGACAGCCGGACACGAGGAACATTTGAAGGATGATATGAAAACTATTTGCACTGGAAACTTCCAAAGATATATGAAGGTGATCCTAATGAAGTCTCCTAATAATGTGGGAATCAGTCTCCACTACACACCTCCTGTCACCAAACAGAGCTTCCAGTAGCAAGACTGAGTTGCATTCAATTGAGAAGTGAGCCCAGTAGATTCCACAGAAATTTCAAAAAAAAACACACTATGGCTGAAACAATGGTTTGCTTTTTGCAAATTGACCGTAGGGAGTCATTGTTGCAGAGAACTCATTGAACACAGAGAAATCGAATTGGGGCCTACATGGAGCCTTCATTGCTGTGTTTGAGTGTCTTTGATGTGGAAAGTATTCTCTAGGTTACCAAAAGGTAAATGTAAACAACTATTCAGCCCCCAAACCTGGGACCTACTGCAAGATATGCTAGGACAATGGTTGCACAAAATTGTGGAGTCAGCAGCCAATGTCTGATTTGACTTAAGGACTACTTCGTAAGATAAAACCCACACTCAACACTGCTTGGCTGACAAAATCCAGAGACTAGATAGCACAGAGACCTAGAGTAAAGCCAAGCACTATTGGTCTTAAAAAAAAATGATCAATCAAGTGACTCCTCAAGATAGTCTGCTCTACTCATAGGTAAGTGACTTCATCACAGTCAGATAGGCTTCCTCTAGAAGACAGACACAGGCAGAGAGCCTCGCAGTGAGATATTACATATGGAAAAACTATGGAACACACAGCTCTAAAAGAGATGGCTCCCTCAAATCTCACCCCTTAGGACTTGGAAAACCTTGCTGAAGCAGAAGCAGTTATACCCTACAATAAGGACACGTGTTCAACTATGTTCACAACAGCTTGATTTAAAATAGCCAGAATCCGGAAAAAAACCTAGATGTCCCTCACCTGAAGAATGAATACAGAAATTGTGGAACATTTACACAATGGAATACTACTCAGCAATTAAAAACAAGGAAATCATGAAAATTTCAGGCAAATTGTGGGAACTAGAAAAGACTATCTTTAGTGAGGTAAACAAGAACCAGAAATACAAGCCATATAATACAGGATAACCATAATATTATCCACAGACTTAAAGAAGTTATCAACAAGAACCCTTGGGAGGATACTTAATTCTCACTCAGAAGGGCAAATAGAATAGACACCGCAAGCAGTTGAAGAGCAGGAACAAAATGGGAGCCTACCATGAATGACCTCTGACAGACTCCACTCAGCAGGGGATCGAAGCAGATGCTAAGACATTCAGTCAAACTTTGGGCAGAGCACAGGAAGTCATACTAAAGAGTTGATGAATAGAAGGATCCAGGGTGGAAAAGAGCTCCATAAGATCAACAGAGCTAACAAATCTGGGCTCTTGGTCTGATCTTGATCTGCAGAGACTTATGCACCACTCAAGGACCACACATGAAGAGGATCTAGTCTCAATGTGGGTTCCCTAATAAGGGAAAAAGGAGTTGTAGCTTGTTCTTTGATCGCATCCCTCTCGTTGGGTTTTGGGGGCATTGCTAGGCCACAGAGGAAGAAGATGCATACAGCCCAAATGAGACTTCATAGGCTGGGGTCAGATGGAAGGGAAGGAGGGCCCCCCCTTTCTGAGAAATTGAGGAAGAGAATGGGGGAGGGCTTGACTGGGAGGAGACAAGGAATGAGGCTACAATCGGGATAAATTGTCAATAAATTATCAAAAATAAATTTAAATTAAACATAAAGGTCAATAAAATACAAGTAGAATTACATATGGGTTTTATACCTTACTTTAAGGTTGAAACCATAGTTGCAACAGTTTGTGACATACTTGAAAATAATCACATAGTTACAAAGTTGAAGGGAAAACATGATAGTTATATAGGGAAGAAGATGGCTGGGGAAAAACAGGGGTAGATTTGGTCAAAATATATTATAATCATGTATGAATTTCTGAAGGAAAAGGATATATGCCATTCTAAACGAAAAAATCATAGCAGTAGCAAAATGTGTTTGATCCTCTAACATTTCAAAACCAGAAAAAGAATGGCCTTTCCAAGTTTCAAAGCTTTTAAAAGTTAAAATTTTTTGTTAGTTAAATTTTTTATCTGTTGTAATTACTTCATTTCTTCATTTGTCTTCACTTGATAGGTTTATAAATTAAGAAGGAATTAAATATTTTTATTTGACTTTTTGAATTTATTATATGACCTAGTATTAAAAGTTTTATATCAATTTCTTACTCAATTAAGGCATAAAGTTTGCCATTCTTTAATTTTCATTGTTTCTTAAAACATTTAACAAATAGTCAGGATAACATAACAGGTAAAGCAATTCAGCCCTAGTAATGTGAACATTAGGCAGGATCAACTTGACAATGTAAAATTAGCAAATTACTTTCAATGTCTAAATGAAGATATTAGGTTTTACTAGTGAGTAGATTTCTTCAGCCAAGCTGTGTTTTGATCTGAGTATAGAGATATTGTTATTCTTGCATTACCATTGTCCATTTGCTTTTAAATCCCGATAAAAGGAATTTATATACACTGGTGATGTTTCAAAGTGGAAACTTACTTTCAATATAGTTTTTGCTGAATTGCAAACCTAGTTTAAAAAGAAAAGAAAAGAAAACATGGTAATTTATTCAGAAAGAAGGACTTTTCCTCACAGATTTAAGCTCCAAAAGATATGGATGACCATGAAGCTGTCAGCAGTAATATCTATTCCACCTATAAAACAGAGGTGTGTTTTCCAGGAAAATCAAAGCATATTGTTTTACCAGAATCATATTATGAAAACAAAACAAAACAATAATAAACAGGGCTATAGCTTTATTTATCAACTTGTTGTCATTGTGTGTACAATAATTCACATGAATTTCTATTTATCTAAAATTCTTTTCTCATTGGAACAAACACAGAATAAAAAAGAAACCAGAACCATTTAAAATGCTGAACTGTGGCACACAGTTTCAATGGGTAAATCTACAAAACACTTCTCCCACACAGGGGTCAGGGAATATAGTGGAAGACTGAGCAGAAAGATGATCCAGGTGCTTGCTGTGGGATTGTGTGTCCTAGTAATATCAGAAGCTACAGACAAAAAGTTTCAAAAACATGACAGCCCAAACATGAGCTGAAAAACAATGTGACCAATGAACATGCTAAATTGGATGGAGAAAATCCATCCTCTGTGAGGCTCGAGCATACACAAAGAACTGTAGGCATCTGAGGCAAGCTTAAAAAGGGAGAGGTGGTCTTACCCAGGAAAGAGCCTACCAATGGGTTTTCCAGTGCCAGTGGTTAGCCCTGAAAACAGTATATGGACTTAATAGGCAATATTTACAGATACATATATGTGTGTGTTTGTACATATATTATGAATATATAAGCATATAGATGCATTTTCATATATGTGATTAGTAATAATAATTTTTAAAAGATGCCATGAATTTATAGGAGAGTGGGAAGTGTGTGTGTGGTTGATATGAGCATATGTGAAAGTACCTAGGATATAAGAAGACATTGGATCCCTTGTTGCAAGAGTTACAGGCATTTATGAGCTGTCTTTAGGTGCTGAGATCCAAATTCTGCTATTCGTTTATAATTTAGTATCAAAAACTTATTTTCTAAATCATCATACCAGCCCTTTAACTGATCATTTTAATGTGGCTTAACATTTATACACAGCCACAAGCCAGGACTGTTTTAAAATTTTAAAAACAGAACAAAAAAGAAAAATTAAAAGAAAAGCCATAGCCAATAGCTATGTTCAAGAAGCTTCTAATATTAACCCTTAAAATCTAGCGTTATGTAGTTACCTAATCCACGTGTTTTACCATTTATCTGAATTTTCTTTTAAATAATGGAAATAAATACATTTTGAGCACTTGAAGTACTAACAAGCTATAAACTGAAGCATCCTATATCTTCCTTTTGGTTTGTTTTATAGGTCTTCTCTGTACAGGATTAGTGCCTACCCTCCTGCTTTCCCTAACAGTTTTCAAAAGTACAACCAAACAATGTTGTGTCCATGTTTTTGTGCTCTCAGTCTGGACTCTTGAATTCACCTTGACTGCATAGCTGGCCTGCAGTTCCCTATAGTACTGATCTACACATAAAGTGAGGGGAGCTTTTCTTTAAAGAAATGAATTCTGGGAGAAAGCAAGCAGTGACCTGCTGAGTGCTCACCATGTACTCCTCATTACATCAGGTGCCTGCATGTTACTAAACTGACTCCTCGAGGTTGTGTTAATCACCTTTATGTCAGAAATAATCCTTGTCCCTCTTACTAGGGAACCCACTTGGATACTGAGCTACCATGGGCTACATCCGAGCAGGGGTTTTGGTTATATCCATGCATGGTCCTTGGTTGGAGAAACAGTCTCATAGAAGACCCTGTGCCCTGATATGTTTGGTCTTTGTGGAGCTCCTGTCCCCTCTAGCTCAATGACTGGCTCATTGAGCTTCCTCCCCCTCCCCCACAAGGGAGAAACAGCCTTGCTAGGCCACAGATAAGGTCATTGCAGCCAGTCCTGACCATACATGATAAGCTAGAATCAGATGGAAGGGGAGGATAACCTCCCCTACCAGTGGACTTGGAAGGGGGCAGGGAGGAGATGAGGGAGGGAGGGCGTGAGTGGGAGGGAAAAAGAGAGGGAACTATGGCTGGGATACAAGTGAATGACCTGTGATTGAAAAAAAAGAAAAAAAAGAATTGCCTTTAGCAAGGGAAGCATTTACAGATAAGATATCCACACATAAAAACGAATAAGTAATGTTCCTTTTAGAGTTCTTAACAAAAATTTCTAACCCAAATTTACCCTACATCCAACTGGGCAGAGACAAAGATAGACAAACCAATGACTGGCCCAAAGTGACACCCTGGAGAGAACCAACCCTGACACTGTTAATGATACTCTGCTATGTTCACAGACAGGAGCCTAACTTAATTATGCTCTGAGAGCCTACACCCACACACACTCAGCTGATTAAATCAGATGCTGTGACTCATAGCCAAACATCAGGCAGAATCGGGGAAGTCCTATTAAAGAGTGGAAGGGAAGGATAGAAGGACCCAGAGAAGACAAGAATGCTGCAATAAGACCAATAAACGCAACCAACCTAGGCCTATGGCAGCTTACAAAGTCGGAAGCAACACCAAGGGGTGTTGCCTACCGGCTTGTTTGACTGGCTTTCTCAGACTGCTTTCTTATAGAACACAGGACTACCAGCCCAGGGATAGCACCACCCACAATGATGGGACACTCCATTCATTACTAATTGAGAAAATGTCTTACTGCTGGATCACATGGAGTTAGTTGACTGACGCTCCTTTCTCTCTGATAACTCCATCTTGTATCAAGTTGATACAAAACCAGCCAGCACACCACTACACCACTTAACTTTAATCTGTCTCTCAAGCTATATATATATATATATATATATATATATATATATATATTTATATATATATATATAAACAAATAAACAAAAAATAGTCTAACATAACACATGAAATCATTCTGTGTTGAAGAACTCCTGTTCATGGGGGCTGACTTGGAATGTGGTTGATATACACATTGATACTCCACCTGAGAAAATTGGTTTTCCCTTTCACAGTTAGTATTAATTGCAAATAGTTTCTTGGTTAGAGGTGGGACTTTGTGTTCACTTCTGCTTTTCAGTTTTGGAATTTTGTCTGGTTTTAACCTGTGCAGGTATTAGAGAATTTTAAGGATATACCTCCTCAGATGCAGCACTATGTTCAAATGTTAACGAAGTAACCGAGTAGGAAGGCAGTTTGAAATGTATTTATATTCCTGCCTATATTACGTATGTACATTGGTTTAGCAATATGGTGCATCCCGTGTATTATTTAAATAAGATATTATAAAACAGGTGATCTGAAAATTAAAGGAAATGTCTTAACAAATACCGTTTCATAACTACTGCAATATAAATTTTTTAACTGCCAGTATAAATTTTGTAAAACAGGTCTCACCTGGAGTGACAAACTATGTAACCATCTTCCCTTGAGCATGGGCAGAATTTGTCAATATAAAAGTGATTATATCATCATAATTAAGTTAAAATACTATGCTCTCAGGAAAGTAAATTAGAAATTTTCTTGGATAATTGTTCAAGGGATTAATGCCTGCGGGCCCTTGGAAAGCAAATGTCCATGCTCTCAACTTCTTTTGGACCACATGGGAAAAGAATGCCAAAATACATACATATATACATACATACATACATACATACAGAATACTCAAATATCTAATAAACAATATACAATAAATAAAATAAAACTACTCTACACTGAGAATATTTTACAGCTTATATTTAAAAGACAATGAAATCTTCTAAAATTCACCAAGAGGCCACCAAGTGACTGACACAGAAAAGCCTTCTATACATATTTACATTTAGTATCATAAATGATTAAATGAATATATATTACACACACACTCACACAAACACACACACAAACCTGCATTCCATGGAATTTTCTGGATCTGCGAAAAGTCTACCTCAAGTAGCAAAGGTAATTCTCCAAGTTTATCTAGGGTATTAAAGCCCTTTCCCACCCTACTATTTCTCAACCAAGGATGGCAAATTGTACATAAAGAATAAAGATACATAGCATAAATTGTTATACATTAAGATCATGGTAGTTTTTAATGACTTCTTTTTATCATTCCATTTTTTGCATTTCATTGTATTCAAAAGTCATAAATTATTGAAACATTAGTAATTTTGAGGACTTGGAATGCAAATTCTTAATTCTAAAAGCTTCTTGGGAATAATACAGCTGAGGTTACATAAAGTAAACCCCTCTCACCTCCAGGGCAAGGCTGACAACAAATACTAGGCAAACTGTTTGCATTGAGATTATTTTGCCTAATTCCAGAAGTCAAAGTTTTTAATGTTATAATTCTGAAACCTACCAAAAGCAAAACTAGAATATTCTCTTGAACAGGTAAATCTGCATATGTAAAAATAAGTAGTTTGATTCTCTAAATGGTCTGCTGCAAAGAGTAGTTTCATTGATTACAGGTGAGGACTCCCTGAGTTGAACAAAACAACACCAATAAATATGGCACAACAAAGAGGTAATGCCACAGTCTGCAGCCATACTCAGAGGATTACAGCCCACAAATGGAGGCTGAGCATGGAAGAAATAGTCTTTCCAGAGAAGAACACAGCAATTGGTTATCCAATAACAAATAATAACAAATCATCCACTCTAAAATTATACAAAGGAGTAAAATTACAAAGATGGAGGAGGTCATATTTAGGAAGATATATGTATATATAAATATATTCATACATGTAACAGTAATTAATGAAAAAGAGGCCATGGATATTTCTAGATGAAGAGGGTGATATATGGGACAGTTTGGAGAGGAGAAAGCAAAGGCAGGAATGATGCAATTATACTATCTTCTGATAATAATCAAACAAAATACATTTATCACCTCATGAATATCACATCAATCTTTAACATGTATTTCTTCTTCAGACTGAATTTTTACTGATTTTTTTTTTCCCTGAGCATCTACTCTTTTGGTACCATCATTATTGTGACAATCTGTAAGGCAATGCCTGCACGTGTTTCTAGATTTTATCTGTAAAAATTAGCAAAAACAGTTACAATCTTTGTATCTGATGCTAACACAGTGGTAAGAAAAAAATTCAAGCAAGATTTTTTTGTTTGTTCATGTTTTTTTTATTCTTTGATCAACATATTATGTGAATAGAGTATGAAAGCCAAGGATGTAACTCACAGCAGTTAAAATGTTAAATTTCTACTCCTTCCCTCTTTTTAATGTTATCACTAAATGTCGACAGTAAACCAGTCCATGGAATAAATAGCCTACTTTCTCAATTTACATGCCAATGAAAACTGTAACTCATTTTATTCAGGGAGTGAAGAAATTGTTATGTTAACACAATGTGAAAGAGTTTTAAAGTCTTGGCACATTTCTCCTGTCAATTTTCATTTCCTATGATCCTTAAATATAAATTTTTATTACATTTCATGACTTTTTCATAAATATTATTCCCTAGAAAGTTATTGGTCTGAAAACCATTGCAGTGTTTATCATGGGGAATGGATATAGATGTGACAAGCTAAATGAAAGCACACATCTTATTTCTTCTTGATTATTTTTGTAGTAAACTCTCAGTGTTGACAGTCCAAATGAAGCAATTTTGTTAAATTTTAATTGGCCCCCTTTCCCAAAGATTATATGGCAGACTATAGTTTAACTGATCTCAGTAAACAATTCTTCAGTGTGCCTTTAAACCTCTATGCAAATTCACAGCAGGATAACATAGTTCACAAATGCACCAAGCATTTCAACATACACAAATGTTCTCTAGTTAGCACTTCACAGAATTTAATAGTTTTTTAGAGAAATTAAATGTACTGAATAAGTGATTTTTAACAAAAGAGGGGAGAAATACACTGCAATTTATAAGCCAAATTCAGTACTGAGAAAAGTCCAGTTTTATTGTAAAAAGTTGACCTACTGTCCGTACAAGTGAAACGCACACAGCACAAAGCCCTCTGTTTCAGATAAAGCAGATTTTCCCCTTTGTTTCTGTTTGTAACATAAGGGAGCTGCAAGCCAGCTGCATGCAACATGACTTCATGAGTATATAACTGTATTTAAATCATTTATATATCACATTTCACAAAAGTAATATAAAATGTGTTCTTTTACATTCATGGTTAGTAGATGGAACAGATGGTGAAAAGCTCTGTTTAAACTAATATGGGCATTAAAATAACTGATATTGCATGCATTTCTTGATGTAGCAGAAGTTTAATTCACTATAAAATAAGCTTGTGGCTTTCTAGATTATTTGAAAGACGCTGTACCTTTAGACACAATTTGTTTATATAGAGAAACTTGCTATCACAAGTTATGCATAAGAATTTTAAATTTAATAAATTCATTCATATATTCAACACATATTGGATGCAAACCTGTAATTTTAAGCAGTCACTTAATATTAAATTGCACACAAAGATATATAGACATGATTCCTGTATTCAGGGTAAGTTTCTTATCAGGCAGATAAGTCAGAGACGCTAAGTAACGCTCAGGGGACATGGAATGTTCATAACACTTCAATCCTTGATGTCTCTCAGAGTGGTATATTCAGAGGGCATTAAAATATAGTAACCAGGCTTTTATGATAGAGTTTATAATGAAGCCTGGAGAAGACAACCTGCCCTTTAGTGAGGGCATGGGAAATTGAAAAATGAAATGAAAGTAACCAAGGAATACATGCTTCAAACCTTCTTTGTCTCTTTTCCTTGAAGTAACTGAAAAGGAATTTAGAAAATGAAATATTGAGCTTCATTTGAAACACACGAAAAAGTCCATTGTCTATCATGAAGTACTCTCTAGTCTTAGCGAATGTTATCATATTCTTAAAAGGATATTCATCTCATATCTTTATAACAATTTATATATGGTAAAAACTGTAGTAAATCACATATTTTTCTAAGTTTGAATCTGGAACTTCCTTTGTTATTGTCCTTTCAGTATAATATTTTCAGTGGCATGCCACCTTCTTAGGATCATCATTGATGTACTTACTTCAGGGCAGTATTTGCAAACTACTATTCATCCAACTATCCTTCACTTAAAGTTGTTTGTATTATGAGTGACTTCCTTAACATAAAAACGTTAACTTTAATTCAAACATGCTCACTTAGAATCATTGGCTTCCGCTTTCGACCCAGAGAAGAGCATGTCTGATTGCATGCGGGTTGATGCCCCAGATCCCGCCTCTGAGAAAAAGGTATCTGACGGGTCTGATGCTCTTTGGGTGGATGACACTTAAATGAACATCAGTACAAAGTCCCAATTTATTTCTAATATCAGAGATCAGACCTCTACTCTTGCCTGATGCATCTAAAACAAAAAGGGGGAACTCTAGAGAGCTGCGGAATGCTATGCCTTAAAGATGGAGCTGGTTTCCGCCTTCCACCTTCCCGATGGTGAGTGCTCTCTGTCACGAACAACTCCACATTTGGCTAAGGCTGAGGATCTGGCTTGCTTCCATGTATGTGGACCTATCTGCATTGCCCACGTGGCATGCTAGGGTTGGCTACCCAGAGGTTATTTAAGCTGTGGGCTGGCTTTCCCCAGGGTCAGATGATTGTTCAAGGTTCCTGAATAAACTGCATTGAAAAAAAAAAAAAAAAAAAAAAGAATCATTGGCTTCTTGAAGTATATTTTTCATCTTAGTTTCAATAACCAAAAGTGTAAGCATACATTCTCAACAGAGGAATACAGAATGGCAGAGAAACACTTAAAGAAATGCTCAACGTCTTTAATCATCAGGGAAATGTAAATCAAAACAACTCTGAAATTCCATCTTACATCTATCAGAATGGCTAAGATAAAAAACTCGAGTGAAAACATATGCTGGAAAGGATATGGAGAAAGGGGAACCCTCCTCCATTGCTGGTGGGAGTAAAAACTTGTACAACAACTTTGGAAAACAAATTGGTGCTTTCTCAGCAAATTGGGAATAGCACTACCTCAAGATCCAACTACACCACCCCTGGGCATATACCCAAAAGATGCCCAACAGTGCAATAAGGGCATTTGCTCAACTGTGTTGCTGGCTGCTTTATTCATAGAAGCCAGAATGTGGATGTTTCCTCAACGGATGTCCCTCAACGGAGGAACGAATACAGAAATTGTGGTACATCTACACAATGGATTACTACTCAGCTATTAAGAACAAGGAAATCATGAAATTTGCAGGTAAATGGATGGAATTAGAAGAGACCATCCTGAGTGAGCTAACCCAGAAACAAAAAGATAAGCATGGTGTACACTCACTATTACGTGGATATTAGCTGTATGATATAGGACAGCCATCTACAGTCCTAAAGAAGCTAAACACTAAGGACCCTAGGGAGAAGGTTTAAATTTCATTCAGAATGGCAAATAGGATAAACACTCGAAACAGTGGAAGAGAGGATATAGGATGGGAGTCTACGATAGAGGGTCGTCTGAAAGGATTCCCATACAGGGGATCGAAGCAAATGCTTAGACTGAGCACCAAACTTTCATAGAGCACACGGAGTTTTATGGAAGAAGAGAGGAGTGGGATTAGAGGGACATGATGGGGACAGGAGCCCCTCAAGGACACCAAGAAAAAAACTAAAAGATCTAAGCCCAGTGGGTCCTACAGAGACTGATGTGCCAATTGAAGACAATGCATGGAGAGGTCCTGCATATTCTCAGATGTGACCAATTGGCAGCTCAACCTCCATTTGGATCTCTGACGGAGGGGATCAGGGGCTGCCTCTATAATGAACTCAGTTGACTGCTCTCTGATCACTTGCTCTTGATAATGCAGACCTGCCAGGCCAAGGAGGAAGAGGATACAGGCAGTCCTGAGGAGACTTAACAAGCTACAGGCAGGTGGCAAAAATGGAGAACTCCCCCTTTCAGTGGACTAGAGGAAGGGAATGAGGGAAAGATGGAGGGATTGTGGGACTGGACCAGTTGATGGAGGGGGCTACAATCAGGATATATAATGAATAAATTGTGAAGAATAAAAATAAAAATTAAAAAGGATAATAAATATTCCTTGTTAAATACGGTATTTTTTTCTGGACTAATTTTTCTTTACATTTTAATTATAAGTTTGTATGTGTTCATTCAATGAGTGTAGGTATCACAAGGTCAGAAGGGGTCACTGGATTCCCTGGAACTAAAATTACAGTCAATTGAGTGCTGTTTAAATTGAGGGCTAGGAACGGAACTCTGGTGCTCTGTAAGAACTGCAAGTGCTCTTAATCACTGAGCAACCTCTGTAGCTACAACTAGTTTCTTTTTTTTACCTGTATACGTGATCCAGCTTCATTCCAGACTCTGGAAGCCGGTAAGATGGAGCTGCTTATAAGGAACTCTACATCATTTCTTCCCAGTTTCCCCACTGAAAACTCTGAGAAGAAATTACCATGTGATTTGGAGAATATGGGACATTTAAAGGATGGAGTGTGTCAAGTAGGGCTGTTGTTGAGGCTGCTGCTAATCTAATGAAGCTCTCTAAAGGTAGAGGCAAATTGTTTACTTAAAACCATTAAAATGCCATTTTGCAGTACTTACGTATGAAAAAAAAGCACTGGGAATAGAGAAAATTGCATCTGCACATTGTAAAGTGATTTTATATTGAAGCCACTCAATATGGAAGCCATGATCATTGAAGCATGTGCACCTGCTTGGATTTGATGGTAACATCACACTCTCCAAAAAACATCTATATTCGCCACGTGCTTCTAATTCATCTGCACCCACATTTTGCCTTGATGACTGTACATTCAAATGTTCAAACCAAACATGCAGATGTTCAGAGTAAATGTTTATTGAAACACAGCCTTAAAGATATATTCCATCAAAACTTACCAGAGTTTAACAACATTATCTATGCAAATATGTTATAACAATATTCAATTAATGTTTGGAAAACACCTGAATTTTATAAATATAAAATATCTAAAAATTATATTATGTAAATAAAAGATATGTATTATTTATGAACACTAACATCTTTTTCTTAAGTTTGAAAGTATAAATGTATGTTTTTAATGAATGAACATTGTGTCAGAATTTTAATAGATGCATTATATTTGCCTAACGATTAACAGTGCATAAAGCACATTAATGAAATTATCTTTTTTTTATTTAACTCCTTCAGTTATGTGATAGAAATAAGGCTAACCTGGCATGGCAGACAAAACTTAGGTCAGAATAGTTTCTTCACTAACAGTAACTCTCGGTAAGTGGGAGATTCAAAGATCAATCTGACTTTTCTGAACCAACACTCTAGATTCTATGAGAAGCAAACACCCCTCAGAACAAATGATGACTCTTGAAATGAGAAGCCACTCACCTACAAAGAAAGAAATCCAGCAGCAGGCCGTACACTTTCTAAAACATAAAACTGATCACAGACCTAAAAGTAACATAAAAAACTACTAGGAAATAACAGCAAAAATTCTGATAACAATAGGCATTTTGATGAAATTAGATATAAAGCTAAAACTAAAACCTATGAATTAATAAGATAAACTAGAATTAAAACTAAATTTCTCTTTCTGAATAACATTATATTTGTAAAATGATTAAAATATTTTGTAAAATGTATCAGATAATTGAAATTGTAAAATAAATATCATGTAAGAATTCAGCAATATAAAAAAGCACAATTACAAAAGGGCTTTTATCTGTAGATGGTAAACAAATATGAGAGGTTCTACAGGCAAGGTTGTCAGAGAATTAAAAATTACACAAAGGCATAACATTATATGCAAAAAAATGAGCATATTTCAGGATGATAATGCAACAACAGTTCCTTAGTTTTTTTTCTGTATCTCATATATTTTAATTGTTTTTTTAATTTTTCATCAATTACACTTTATTCATTCTGCATCCCCCCATAAGCCCCTCCCTCCTCCCCTCCCGATCTCACCCTCCCTCCTCCCTCTGCATGCATGCCACTCCCCAAGTCCACTGATAGGGGAGGTTCTCCTCCCTTTTCTGATCTTAGTCTATCAGTTCACATCAAAAGTGGCTGCATTGTCCTCTACTATGGACTGGTAAGGCTGCTCCCCCCCAGGGGGAGGTGATCAAAGAGTAGGCCAATCAGATTATGTCAGATGCAGTCCCTCTTCACATTACTATGTAACCCAATTAGACTCTGAACTGCCCTGGGCTACATCTGTGCAGGGATTCTGGGTTATCTCTATGAATAGTCCTTGGTTGGAGTATGAGTCTCTGGGAAGTTCCCTGTGTTCAAATTTTCTTGTTCTGTTGTTCTCCTTCTGGAGACCCTGTCCTCTCCAACTCTTACTATTTCCCAGTTCTTACCTAAAATTCCACTCACTCTGCCCAACAATTGCCCATCAGGCTCAGCATCTGCTTTGATAGTCTGTAGGGCAGAGGCTTTCAGAGGCCCTCTGTGGTAGGTTCCTAGGTTGTTTCCTGTTTTCTTCTTCTTCTGATGTCCATCCTCTTTGCCTTTCCGGATGGGGATTGGACATTTTAGTTAGGGTCCTCTCTCTTGCTTAGTTTCTTTAGATGTACAGGTTTTAGTGGGTTTGTCCTATGTTGTATGTCTATATGAGTGAGTATATACCATGTGTGTCTTTTTGCTTCTGGGACAACTCACTCAGGATGATCCTTTCCACATCCCATCATTTACCTGCAAATTTCATGATTTCCTTATTTTTCATTGCTGAGTAATATTCCATTGTGTAGATATACCACAATTTCTGAATCCATTCTTCAGTTGAGGGGAATCTGGGTTGTTTCCAGCTTCTGGCTATTACAAATAAAGCTGCTACAAACATGGTTGAGCAAATGTCCTTTTTGTGTACTTGAGCCTCTTTTGGATATATGCCCAGTAGTGGTATGGCTGGATCTTGAGGAAGCGCTATTCCTAGTTGTCTGAGAAAGCGCCAGATTGATTTCCAGAGTGGTTGTACAAGTTTACGTTCCCACCAGCAGTGGAGAAGGGTTCCCCTTTCTCCACAACCTCTCCAGCATGTGTTGTCACTTGAGTTTTTGATCTTGGCCATTCTCATGGGTGTAAGGTGAAATCTCACGGTTGTTTTGATTTGCTTTTCCCTAATGGCTAGTGAGGTTGAGCATTTCTTTAAGTGCTTCTCTGCCATTCGGTATTCCTCTACAGAGAACTCTCTGTTTAGCTCTGTTTCCGATTTTTTAAATGGATTACTTGGTTTGCTGCGTTTCAGCTTCTTTAGTTCTTTATATATACTGGATATGAGTCCTCTGTCAGATAAAGGGTTGGTGAAGATTTTTTCCCATTCTGTAGGTGGTCACTTTGTTTTGATGACAGTGTCCTTTGCTTTGCAGCTTTTCAGTTTCATGAGGTCCCATTTATTGATTGTTGCTCTTAGAGCCTGTGCTGTTGGTGTTCTGTTCAGGAAGTTTTCTCCTGTACCAATGAGTTCTAGGGTATTTCCCACTTTTTTTTCAAGCCGATTTAATGTGTCTGGTTTTATGTTGAGGTCTTTGATCCACTTGGACTTCAGTTTTGTGCAGGGTGATAAGTATGGATCTATTTTCATTTTTCTACATGTAGACATCTATTTAGACCAGCACCATTTGTTGAAGATGCTATCTTTTTTCCATTGTATGGTTTTGGCGTCTTTGTCAAAGATCAGGTGTCCATAAGTGTGTGGGTTTATTTCTGGGTCCTCTGTTCTGTTCCATTGATCCACCATTCTGTTTCTATGCCAGTACCATGCAGTTTTTAAAACTGTTGCTCCGTAGTACAACTTAAGATCAGGAATGGAGATACCTCCGGAAGATCTTTTATTGTAGAGGATTGTTTTAGCAATTCTGGGTTTCTGTTATTCCATATGAAGTTGAGAATTTTTCTTTCCAGGTCTGTAAAGAATTGTGTTGGTAATTTGATGGGCATTGCATTGAATCTGTAGATTGCTTTTGGTAAGATGGCCATTTTTACTATGTTAATCTTGTCAATCCAAGAGCATGGGAGATCTTTCCATCTTCTCATATCTTCTTCTAATTCTTTCTTCAGAGATTTGAAATTTTTTTCATACAAGTCTTTGACTTCCTTGGTTAGGGTTACTCCGAGGCACCTTATGTCATTTGTGGCTATTGTGAAGGGTGTTGTTTCCCTAATTTCTTTCTCAGCCCTTTTGTCTTTTGTATACAAGAGGGCTACTGATTTTTTGGAGTTAATTTTGTATCCGGCCACTTTGCTGAAGGTGTTTATCAGCTGTAGGAGTTCCCTGGTAGAGTTTTTGGGGTCACTCACGTATACTATCATATCATCTGCAAATAGTGATAATTTGACTTCTTCCTTTCCAATTTGTATCCCCTTGATCTCCTTCAACTGTCTTTTTGCTTTAGCAAGGACTTCCAGCACTATGTTGAAGAGATATGGAGAGAGTGGGCAGCCTTGTCTTGTCCCTGATTTTAGTGGGATTGCTTTAAGTTTCTCTCCGTTCAGTTTGATGTTGGCTATAGGCTTGCTGTATATCGCCTTTACTATGTTTAGATATGTGCCCTGATCTCTCCAATACTTTAAACAACATCCAATGGATGTTGGATTTTGTCAAATGCTTTTTCAACATCTAGGGAGATTATTATTTGGTTTTTTTCTTTCAGTTTGTTAATATGGTGGATCACATTGATGGATTTCTGTATATTGAACCACCCCTGCATACCTGGGATGAAGCCTACTTGGTCATAGTGGATAATATCTTTAATGTGTTCTTGGATTCGGTTTGCAAGTATTTTATTAAGTATTTTTGCATCAATGTTCATAAGGGAGATTGGCCTGAAATTCTCTTTCTTTGTTGAGTCTTTGTGAGGTATAGGTACCATGGTGACTGTGGCTTCATAGAATGAGTTTGGTAATTTTGTTTCTATCTTCTGTTTCTATTTTGTGGAATAGCTTGAAGAGAATTGGTGTTAGCTCTTCTTTGAAGGTCTGGTAGAATTCTGCGCTGAAGCCATCTGGTCCTGGGCTTATTTTGGATGGGAGACTTTTGATGACTGCTTCTAATTCTTTGGGGGATATAGGACTATTTAGTTGATTTACCTGGTCCTGATTCAGCTTTGGTAAGTCAAATCGATCAAGAAAATTGTCCATTTCATTTAGATTTTCAAATTTTGTGGCATATAGACTTTTGAAGTAAGTCCTAATGATTGTTTGGATTTCCTCAGTGTCTGTAGTTATATCCCCTTGTTCATTTCTGATTTTGATGATTTGGGTGGTGTCTCTCTGCCTTTTAGTTAGCCTGGCTAAGGGTTTGTCGATCTTGTTGATTTTCTCAAAGAACCAGCTCTTGGTTTCATTGATTCGTTGAATTGTTTTATTTGTTTCCAATTGATTGATTTCAGCCCTGAGTTTGATTATTTCCAGCCATCTACTCCTTCTTGGTGTGTCTGCTTCTTCTTTTTCTAGGGTTTTTAAGTGAGCCATTAGGGTGCTTAAATGAGCTGTCTCGAATTTCTTTGTGAAGGCACTTAGTGCTATGAACTTTCTTCTTAGCACTGCTTTCATTGTGTCCCACAAGTTCGGGTATGTTGTGTCTTCATTTTCATTGATTTCTAGAAAGACTTTAATTTCTTTCTTTATTTCTTCCCTGGCCCAGCTGTCATTTAGTAAAAAGTTGTTCAGTTTCCATGTGTATGTAGGCTTTTTACTATTTCTGTTATTGTTGAGGTCCAGCTTTATTCGATGGTGATCAGACAAGATACAAGGGATTATTTCTTTTTTTTTAATTTTTAATCAATTACACTTTATTCATTCTGCATCCCCCCATAAGCCCCTCCCTCCTCCTCTCCCAATCCCACCCTCGCTCCTCCTTCTGCTTGCATGCCACTCCCCAAGTCCACTAATAGGGGAGGTTCTCCTCTCCTTTCTGATCTTAGTCTATCAGTTCACATCAAAAGTGGCTGCATTGTCCTCTACTATGGCCTGGTAAAGCTGCTCCCCCCCCAGAGGGAGGTGATCAAACAACAGGCCAATCAGATTATGTCAGAGGCAGTCCCTCTTCACATTACTATGTAACCCAATTGGACTCTGAACTGCCCTGGGCTACATCTGTGCAGGGATTCTGGGTTATCTCCATGAATAGTCCTTGGTTGGAGTATGAGTCTCTGGGAAGATCCCTGTGTTCAAATTTTCTTGTTCTGTTGCTCTCCTTGGGGAGACCCTGTCCTCTCCAGCTCTTACTATTTCCCAGTTCTTACCTAAAATTCCATTCACTCTGCCCAACAATTGTCCATCCGGCTCAGCATCTGCTTTGATAGTCTGTAGGGCAGAGGCTTTCAGAGGCCCTCTGTGGTAGGTTCCTAGGTTGTTTCCTGTTTTCTTCTTCTTCTGATGTCTATCCTCTTTGCCTTTCCGGATGGGGATTGGACATTTTAGTTAGGGTCCTCTCTCTTGCTTAGTTTCTTTAGATGCACAGGTTTTATGTTGTATGTCTATATGAGTGAGTATATACCGTGTGTATCTTTTTGCTTCTGGGACAACTCACTCAGGATGATCCTTTCCAGATCCCACCATTTACCTGCAAATTTCATGATTTCCTTATTTTTCATTGCTGAGTAATATTCCATTGTGTAGATGTACCAAAATTTCTGCATCCATTCTTCAGTTGAGGGGCATCTGGGTTGTTTCCAGCTTCTGGCTATTACAAATAAAGCTGCTACAAACATGGTTGAGCAAATGTCCTTTTTGTGTACTTGAGCCTCTTTTGGATATATGCCCAGTAGTGGTATGGCTGGATCTTGAGGAAGCGCTATTCCTAGTTGTCTGAGAAAGCGCCAGATTGATTTCCAGAGTGGTTGTACAAGTTTACGTTCCCACCAGCAGTGCAGAAGGGTTCCCCTTTCTCCACAACCTCTCCAGCATGTGTTGTCACTTGAGTTTTTGATCTTGGCCATTCTCATGGGTGTCAGGTGAAATCTCAGTGTTGTTTTGATTTGCATTTCCCTAATGGCTAGTGAGGTCGAGCATTTCTTTAAGTGCTTCTCTACCATTCGGTATTCCTCTACAGAGAATTCTCTGTTTAGCTCTGTTCCCCATTTTTTAAGTGGATTACTTGGTTTGCTGCTTTTCAGCTTCTTTAGTTCTTTATATATACTGGATATGAGTCCTCTGTCAGATAAAGGGTTGGTGAAGATTCTTTCCCAATCTGTAGGTGGTCGCTTTGTTTTGATGACGGTGTCCTTTGCTTTGCCGAAGCTTTTCAGTTTCATGAGGTCCCATTTATTGACTGTTGCTCTTAGAGCCTGTGCTGTTGGTGTTCTGTTCAGGAAGTTTTCCCCCATACCAATGAGTTCTAGGGTATTTCCCACTTTTTTTTCAAGCCGATTTAATGTGTCTGGTTTTATGTTGAGGTCTTTGATCCACTTGGACTTCAGTTTTGTGCAGGGTGACAAGTATGGATCTATTTTCATTTTTCTACATGTAGACATCCAGTTGGAACTGCACCATTTGTTGAAGATGCTATCTTTTTTCCATTGTATGGTTTTGGCATCTTTGTCAAAGATCAGGTGTCCATAAGTGTGTGGGTTTATTTCTGGGTCCTCTGTTCTGTTCCATTGATCCACCATTCTGTTTCTATGCCAGTACCATGCAGTTTTTAAAACTGTTGCTCTATAGTACAACTTAATATCAGGAATGGAGATACCTCCGGAAGATCTTTTATTGTAGAGGATTGTTTTAGCAATTCTGGGTTTCTTGTTATTCCAGATGAAGTTGAGAATTTTTCTTTCCAGGTCTGTAAAGAATTGTGTTGGTAATTTGATGGGCATTTGAATCTGTAGATTGCTTTTGGTAAGATGGCCATTTTTACTATGTTAATCTTGCCAAGCCAAGAGCATGGGAGATCTTTCCATCTTCTCATATCTTCTTCTAATTCTTTCTTCAGAGATTTGAAATTTTTTTCATACAAGTCTTTGACTTCATGGGTTAGGGTTACTCCGAGGTACCTTATGTCATTTGTGGCTATTGTGAAGGGTCTTGTTTCCCTAATTTCTTTCTCAGCCCTTTTGTCTTTTGTATACAGGAGGGCTACTGATTTTTTTGAGTTAATTTTGTATCCGGCCACTTTGCTGAAGGTGTTTATCACCTGTAGTAGTTCCCTGGTAGAGTTTTTGGGGTCACTCACATATACTATCATATCATCTGCAAATAGTGATAATTTGACTTCTTCCTTTCCAATTTGTATCCCCTTGATCTCCTTCAACTGTCTTTTTGCTCTAGCAAGGACTTCCAGCATTATGTTGAAGAGATATGGAGAGAGTGGGCAGCCTTGTCTTGTCCCTGATTTTAGTGGGATTGCTTTAAGTTTCTCTCCGTTCATTTTGATGTTGGCTATAGGCTTGCTGTATATCGCCTTTACTATGTTCAGATATGTGCCTTGTATCCCTGATCTCTCCAATACTTTGAACATGAATGGATGTGGGATTTTGTCAAAGGCTTTTTCAGCATCTAGGGAGATTATCATGTGGTTTTTTTCTTTCAGTTTGTTAATATGGTGGATCACATTGATGGATTTCTGTATATTGAACCACCCCTGCATACCTGGGATGAAGCCTACTTGGTCATAGTGGATAATATCTTTAATGTGTTCTTGGATTCGGTTTGCAAGTATTTTATTAAGTATTTTTGCATCAATGTTCATAAGGGAGATTGGCCGGAAATTCTCTTTCTTTGTTGAGTCTTTGTGAGGTTTAGGTACCAAGGTGACTGTGGCTTCATAGAATGAATTTGGTAATATTCCTTCTGTTTCTATTTTGTGGAATAGTTTGAAGAGAATTGGTGTTAGCTCTTCTTTGAAGGTCTGGTAGAATTCTGCACTGAAGCCATCTGGTCCTGGGCTTTTTTTGGATGGGAGACTTTTGATGACCGCTTCTATTTCTTTGGGGGATATAGGACTATTTAGTTGATTTACCTGGTCCTGATTCAGCTTTGGTAAGTCAAATCGATCAAGAAAATTGTCCATTTCATTTAGATTTTCAAATTTTGTGGCATATAGACTTTTGAAGTAAGTCCTAATGATTGTTTGGATTTCCTCAGTGTCTGTAGTTATATCCCCTTGTTCATTTCTGATTTTGATGATTTGGGTGGTGTCTCTCTGCCTTTTAGTTAGCCTGGCTAAGGGTTTGTCGATCTTGTTGATTTTCTCAAAGAACCAGCTCTTGGTTTCATTGATTCTTTGAATTATTTTATTTGTTTCCAATTGATTGATTTCAGCCCTGAGTTTGATTATATCCAGCTGTCTACTCCTTCTTGGTGTGTCTGCTTCTTCTTTTTCTAGGGTTTTTAAATGAGCCATTAGCGTGCTTGAATGAGCTGTCTCGAATTTCTTCTTGAAGGCACTTAGTGCTATGAACTTTCCTCTTAGCACTGCTTTCATTGTGTCCCACAAGTTCGGGTATGTTGTGTCTTCATTTTCATTGATTTCTAGAAAGACTTTAATTTCTTTCTTTATTTCTTCCCTGACCCAGCTGTCATTTAGTAACAAGTTGTTCAGTTTCCATGTGTGTGTAGGCTTTTTGTTATTTCTCTTATTGTTGAGGTCCAGCTTTATTCCATGGTGATCAGACAAGATATATGGGATTATTTCAATCTTCTTGTATCTGTTGAGGCTTGCTTTGTGACCCACTATATGGTCTATTTTGGAGAAGGTTCCATGAGGTGCTGAGAAGAAGGTAAATTCTTTTGTGTTTGGGTGTAAAGTTCTGTAAATGTCTGTTAGGTCCGTTTGATTCATGACCTCTCTCAGAGACATTGTTTCTTTGTTTAATTTCTGTTTTGTTGACCTGTCCTTTGTTGAGAGTGGGGTGTTGAAGTCTCCCACTATTAATGTGTGGGGATCTATATGTGCTTTAAATTTTATCAATGTTTCTTTCACAAATGTGGGTGCTCTTGTATTTGGGGCATAGATGTTCAGGATTGTGATGTCTTCCTGGTGGAATTTTCCCTTTATGAGTAGAAAGTGTCCTTCCCCATCTCTTTTGATTAATTTTGGTTGAAAGTCTATTTTATCAGAGATTAGAATGGCTACTCCTGCTTGCTTCTTGGGTCCGTTTGCTTAGAAAGTTGTCTTCCAACCCTTTACCCTCAGGTAATGTCTATTTTTGTGTCTTAGGTGTGTTTCTTGTATGCAACAGATTGCTGGGTTTAGTTTACGCATCCATTCTGTTAGTCTGTGTCTTTTTATTGGAGAGTTGAGTCCATTGATGTTGAGAGAGATTAATGACCAGTGGCTGCTAGATCCCTGGATTTTGATGTTGGCTGTGTTCATCAGATTGTGTGCTTGGTTGCTTTTTGTTTTACTGAAGTGAGGTTATTTATTTCCTGTGTTTTCTTGAATGTAGCTAGTTTTCCTGGGTTGTATTTTCCCTTCTAGTGTCTTCTGTAATGCTGGATTTGTTTGTAGGTGTTGTTGAAATTTGTTCTTGTGATTGACTATCTTGTTTTCTCCATCTATGAGGACTGAGAGTTTTGCGGGGTATAGTAGCCTGGGCTGACATCTGTGTTCTCTTAGGGTCTGCATGATATCCGTCCAGGCCCTTCTGGCTTTCATAGTCTCTGTTGAAAAGTCAGGTGTGATTCTAATGGGTTTGCCATTATATGTTACTTGGCCTTTTTCCCTT
This sequence comes from Meriones unguiculatus, assembly GCF_030254825.1. Taxonomy (NCBI): domain Eukaryota; kingdom Metazoa; phylum Chordata; class Mammalia; order Rodentia; family Muridae; genus Meriones; species Meriones unguiculatus. The sequence continues at coordinate 109,952,626 of NC_083350.1, read as the reverse complement.
GCAGCTTTTAGTATTTTTTCTTTGTTCTGTATACTTACTGTTTTGATTATTATGTGGCGGGAGGATTTTCTTTTCTGGTCAAATTTGTTGGGTGTTCTGTAGGCCTCATGTGTTCTAATTGGCCTCTCCTTTAGCTTGGGGAAATTTTCTTCAATGATTTTATTGAAAATATTTTCTGGGCCTTGGAGAAGGGAGTCTTCTTTTTCCTCTATACCTATTATTCTTAGGTTTTGTTTTTTCATATTGTCTTGCATTTCTTGGAAGGTCTGTGTCAGGAATTTTTCGGATTTAACATTTTCTTTGACAGATACATTGATTTCTTCCATTGTATCTTCTACACCTGAGATTCTTTCTTCCATCTCTTGTAGTCTGTTGGTTATGCTTACCTCTGTAGTTCCTGTTTTCTTCCCTAGATTCTTCCTTTCTATTATTTCCTCCATTTGTGTTTTCTTTAATTTTTCCAATTCTATCTTCAGGTCTTGAGTTGTTTTGTTTACTTCCTTCACCTGTCTGATTGTACTTTCCTGTTTTTCTTTTAGTTCCTTCAACTCTGTTTCTTTTATTTCATTCAGTGTTTTAAGAATTTCCTTTCTAAAGGCCATAAACTGTTTGGCTGCAGCTTCCTCTATTTCTTTACGGATGGCAATATTCTGTTTCAGTTTATCTTCCTCTATGTCTTTACGAATCTTATTTGTTTTCTCTGTTATCATCTTCATGAGCATAGTTGTTAGGTCATCTTCTTGGATTTCAGTTATGCTGGGGTGTCCAGGGCTACTTGCCCCTGGGTAACTGGGTTCTGGAGATGCCATATTGCTCTGTCTTTTGTTGCTTGAGCTTTTACGCTGGCCTCTACCCATTGTGCTATCTTAGGTGTTTGGGGTTATTTTCTGGTGGTTCCTGGGGATCCTGTGGTGGAGAGAATCCCCTTTGCAGAAAGCTGGTTTTTCCTGAAGGATGTCTTCTCAGCTTTTTGGGTATAGTCCCTGGATGGCTGGTGTTTTTTCAGGAGTTGCTCACCTCAGGGATATAGACCTGAGTGGTAACTGTGGTCTTTGTTAGTCGAGAGGGTTCTCCTCTCACCCAGGGAAGTCCTGAGGGCAGCTACCCTGTTTCTGGGTTTCTTGTTGTAAATTTAATGATCAGCTGCTGTGACCCAGTTGGACATCAGGCGAGCAGCAACTGTTTGTGCCTGTGTCTGGAGCACAGCTGAATGATGGCCCCACTGGTCTGCTAGTCTGCTAGACGTTTTCTAGGGAAGGATTGTGTGATTTAAGTCAGAACAGTTTCCTTCCTTCCCTGTGGTTTCTCTGGAGACACAGACTCCCAGTGTCTTTTTTGCCCTGGTGCACACTTCTCAGTGTCTGCCAGCTGGCTGGCCACAGAAACTGCCTGTGCCTGGAGCACAGCTGAGTGTTGGCGGCTCAGTCTCCGCCAACTGTCTGGTGTGCAGAAACTGCCTGTGTCTGCCTTTGCAGCCTGTGGGAGCCTGGGTGCCTCCCTAAGCTGGGTAATTTTCCGGGGACCTTTTCAGGCTGGGGGTGTCGACTGAGTGCTCTGAGATCAGACCAGCCATTTCCCTCCCTGTGTGTTTGCACCGGACAGTGAAACTCATTTGCTGGTTCCCTGGTGCCCACAATTCTATCTCAGGTGGCGAATCAGGCACACAGGCAGGGAGGGCTCTGTCCTGGAGCCTTGGTCTCGGGCTCTGGCTCCGGGCTGGGTCCTGGGGTGCCCGTGGAACCCTTGTCTTTTCCAGGGGATGTCTGGGTAACCTTAGGCCAGTCCCAATCGTTTCCTGTACCCTGGGGTTATCTCTCGACTGAAAATTCCAGTCTCTGATAGCGTGGTGCACATGGTTCAGTCTGGGACTATGACCAGAGACACTGGCTTGTGGCTCTGGGCTGGGGCTGGGGCTGGCGGCAGGCAGCCAAGCGTCTGGCGGAAGCGGGATCTCTACTGAGGTTTAGCTGGGTGAGTTAAAAGCTGATTGAATCCCCCACCTGGGGTATCCTCTCTCCTGGGAAACACAATGTGTTTTATGGCTGCAAGTTCTGATTACTGGTCACTGTGCTGATCTTGCTGCTGCTGCTCAGAATGAGAGTCTTCCCGGCGCTGCCATCTTGCCCCCTCCCCCAGTTCCTTAGTTTTGGAAGCAGCAAGAATCCTCACTTATCACTACTGAAAATTAAAACTTATATAAACATGGTGGAACACATTTGCATAATTTATTACAAACCTTTTCATATTTTATAATATGATTTAAGATTCATGCTCCACAATATTACCTCAGGCATATTGAAAACTTATTTCCATGAAGAAGCCTCCATGTAGATAGTTATAGTACCTTCATTTATAATTTGTAAGACTGAGAATAAACCAAGTTATATTTTTTTTGGGATGACTAGACAAGTTAAACATATCACATATGAACAATTGCATTTTATTGAACACTAAGTAGAAGTAAGTTATCAGGCCACACAATTTCACGTTAAGTCTAAAGTATAATTCATTTTATTAAAATGTAAAAGGCAATGTGTCAAACATTAGGTACTATTTTCAGGAACGAATATTAAAGAAAAAATAAGCTTATGGAGACAGTAAAAATATAAGTGGTTAGGAGAGTTTAAGAGGTCCAGGGGAAAACATACACAAGAAAGATATTTAAGCAGTACCTATTTGCTAAATTGTAGGTATACTTTATTATATGTTTGTTGAAACCCACAAAATTAGTGAAGCATTTCTAACTAAATGTGCTATTATAGTGAAAACCTTATTATTCTCTACCTAAACATGATTATCTACCATGGCAAAACATTATTGATAGTTGATAATTCAGGAATCTCATAATCTTGTAGGTAAGACCTTCTGTACTAATCTCTGACTTATTCTTTATCTTAGGTTGAATACAGTTTACCAAGAAATTCTTCTGGCTGTATTTTAAATAGTTTTTTTTTTCCTCAGAAGACATTTCATTCTTGATCCTTTCAAGCCATTATGTTACCTAAAAATGCCACAGAAACTTCCTGATATATTCTTGATGCTTTAAACTGATGTCTTAACTCCTGGTCTTAAAGATGGCCAATGTTAAGACCTATTGGTCACAAAACAAAACAAAACAAAATGGCAGGGATAAATTCTGGGAAATATTTCAGACAGTTCTGTTGAACCAACATAAAAAAAAATACAAAAATAATAAAAAAAATAAACTGATGTCTGCTGGTACACCAACCTTCATTCACTGACACTCTACATAAGTATACATGTTTTATTTATTTTTATTATTAGTTACATTTTTATTAACTCTGTATCCCAGCTATATCCCATTCCCACTTTGCCTCCCAATCCCATCCTCCCTCCCTCACTTCCTCCGTAAACGTAAGTTCATTAAAAATTCTTTGCAGAATATATGACCCCTGACTTCACTTTAAGGTCAAGTCTTTGATCTTCCATGAACATGAAGTGTGAAGCACAGTACCCTGTTCATGACGGACTATAAACACATCGCCTTCTCTCTTTCTGCCTCTCACTCTACTTATGGGTTTACATAGCTTTATTTTGACAGGAAGAGAACAATGACTTAACTCACAAAAACATCTCTCTGGACAGCAATGAGAGGACAAGAAGAGTACAATAACACTGAAAATAAAGTTGGAAGAAAAATATTCTCAAACATATTCCACACCCAGAAAAATACATCTGGGAACTTGTAGTGAACAAGAAAAAAAAAAAAGAAGATTCTCTAGTGAATAAAGAACAAAGCATATTTGTTACTTGGAATTTTTTCTTTACCTTAAAATTTTCAAGTGTTACTGTAACTATTTTTATATTATTTATGCTTGAGAGACATTAACTGTGTAAAAATATTTTTAACCATAAGAACAATATTGGATTAGTCTAATGAAAATAAAAACAGGCCTGAGATTCTACCTCACAAACATCAGAATGGCTAAGGTAAAAAACTTAAGGGATGATGCATGCTGGAGAGGTTGTGGAAAAGGAAGAACCCTCCTCCATTTTTGGTGGGAATGTAACTTTGTACAACACTTTGGAAATAAGTCTGGTGCTTTCTCGTACAATTAGGAATAGTGCTACCTCAAGATCCAGCTATACCACTCCTAGGCATATACCCAAAATGTGCGCCACCATTCAATAAGGACATGTGCTCAACTATGTCAATAGCAATTTCGTTTGTAATATCCAGAATCTGGAAATAATTTATATGTCCCTCAACCAAGGAATTGATAGAAAATTTACAAGATAGACTATTACTCAACAATTATAAACAAAGAAATCATGAAATTCTCAGGCAAATGGTGGGAACTAGAAAAGATCATCCTGAATGAGGTTAACCCAGAAGCAGAAAGACACATATGCTATATACTTCTTATAAGTGGATATTAGCCATATAATATAGGATAAACATACTAAAATCTATAGTCCTAAAGAAGCTAAACAACAAGGAGGACCCTAAGGAAGAAGCTGAAACCTCACTCAGAAGGGGAAAAGGATAGATAGCAGAAGTAGGAGAAAACAAAGAACAGGACAGGACCTCTGAAAGACTCTACCTACCAGGGTATCAAAGGAAATGCTGAGCCATTATTTGGGAAGAGTGCAGGAAACCTTATGGAAGAAGAGAGAGAAAGAAAGACCTGGAGGGTGCAGAAACTCCACAAGGAGACCAACAGAGTCAAAAAAAATGCGCCCAGGGAGACTGCAGAGACTGATACTCCAATCAAGGCCATGTATGGAGAGGACCTAGCCACACGCCCCTTATTCAGAGGAAGCCCATAGGCTGCTCAGTTTCCAAGTGGGTTCTCTAGTAAGGAGAGCAGGGGATGTAGCTGATATAAACTCAGTGGCGGGCTCTTTGATCACTTCCCCCGGTGGATTCAGCCTTGCCAGGCCACAGAGGAAGATGATGCAGCCAGCCCTGTTTAGCCCTGATAAGCTAGGGGAAGAGGTCCTCACCTATCAGGGGACTAGGGAAAGGACATAGAGGGAAAAGAGGGAGTGTCCGTGGTACTAGTAGGAGACAAGGGAGGGGACTACAGCAGGGATACAAAGTGAGTACATTGTAATAAAGAAAGAAAGCAAAAAAGAAATGACTGCATAAATAAATAAATAAATAAACAAGCATAAAAATAGGCAGGAAGTAGAAATTAAGAATTTACTTGCAGTTCAATTAGCTAAAAAAAGACAGTGACCAGGAAATCAAAGCATTATTCTTTAATAATAAACATTAAAATGACTAGTTTAGCATTTTGAGTAGAATTTTGTCTTAAGATGTGAGCTATAAGCCATGCATGGTCACACATTCCTTTAATTGAAGCACTTGGGAGGCAGAGTCAAACAGATTTCTGAGTTCAAGAACAGCACAGTGTAAAAAGTGAGTTCTGGGACAGCTAAGGCTACACAGAGAAAAACAATCTGGAAAGACAAAACAAACAAAAAAGATATGGCATAGAGTCTTTCAATAAACCTGTTTAAGTATTATTTATTATTTAGAGTTGTTATTATTTATTATTTATTATTTAGGTAAGAGTTGTTTATCTATAAATGTGTTTTTAAAAACAACAGACAGAATAATTAAAATACAAGCAACAAACAAAACTGTAACAACTGAGTCAAGTAGTTAGACTTTTGCCAAAAAAGTATCAGAAGTTTGAGAAGATGTTGATCACCAGGGGATGAGACACTGAGAACTTTTCATTACAGATCTTGCTCAGGCATCCTGGGTCATAGTCTGCATCTTCAACTCTGGTGTGTTTATTTAAAAACATATTTTTCTGCAGCTGAAACTAGAATTTCCCAAGAGAGGATAAATTGAAAAACAAAATAGTGTCATAGTCCTCTCTTTGTGGATGTATAATGCATTCTCCCTCCTGACTTTCCCCCAAAGTGTCCTAAGGATAGGCTGCGATAATGAGATCTCTTTCTTTAGCAAACACAAAGTCAGGGACAGACATATTGAGGCCTCCCTCTTGACTAGAAGTAATTAAGTACCTGAATTATAGATACACACACTTATGTCTTGGGAGGTTAAACTAATTTTATGAATTGTTTAAATGGAAATGCTCTCAGCTTTCCTGAAGATTAATATTCTGGACATTAAGGCCTGTTCTTCCCTTGTAAAAAGGCTTATTATTTAAGAGTAAACATTGGCTTTATACAGAGGAATAAGGAACATGGTAAGATATATTGTGAGTTCAATAGCATGCATCACCTAACACCTAAAGAAGATAAATAAGAAACAGGACCCGGGGTAAGATGATCAATCCTCACTTAGAAAAACAAATTGGGATGGACATGGGAAGTAGGAGAAAACAAGTAACAGGACAGGAGCCTACCTCAGAGGGCCTCTGAAAGACTCTACCTAGCAGTCTCTCAAATCAGATACGGAGACTCATGACCAAACCTTCCACAGAGTGCAGGGAATCATATGAAAGGGGGAGGTAATATGACCGGGAGAGGACAGGAGATCCACAAAGACAAAATATATCAGGGTACAGGGTTCCTATATGACACTGTTTCTCCAACCAAGGACCATGTATGGATATAACCTAGAACCTCTGCTCAGATGTAGCCCATGATAGCTCAGTAACCAAGTGGGTTGTCCTAGTAAGAGGAACAGGAACTATTTCTGACATGAACTCAATCACTGGCTCCTTTACATCCTCGGCCCCGGAGAGAGGAAAAGCCTTGCTAGGTTACAGAAGAGGACATGGCTGCCAGTCCTGAAGATACCTGATAAGCTAGGGTCAGATGGAAGGGGAGGAGGTCCTCCCTTAGCAATGGACTTGGAAAGGGGCAGGGAGGAAATGAGAGAGGTAGGGTCGGGATGAGAAGGAATGAGGGAGGGGGCTACAGCTGGGATACAAAGTAAATAATCTGTGATTAATATACAAAATAAAAATTAATAATAATAAAAATAACATGCATCTTTCTTACAGATACATAAATGTATTCATTTTTATTTTCAAAACTTTATCCTTTATTTAATCAATTTGTTAATAAGCCTACCATTAATTTGTTAGTACAGTTTAAAAGAATAAAATGAGTTAAATGAGAAACTGAAATATCTTTTTAAACTCTATCACTTATATTTAGTGGAAAAATATATATCCAAATCTAAATTCGTACTGATATTACATAAATGCATTCATTGATATCCCGCTATACAGTTGGAACATATTCTATTATTCTTTCATTTTTGTTTTGACAGTAATTGAAATATATACATGGGGATTACGTTCAAAACATGTAAAATTATTGGGCACCCTAAAATATATAAAATGTGATACAGATACATGAATAATTTTAACAGCATACATTTTTATATCTATTATAAAATGATAAGCCCATGTATTTAAAACAGTATACATAGAAATAAAGACATAAGCTATGAGTCTGGATGCTTATTTTCAGGTTCTCAATATTTCTGCTTATTTTCTGGGTAATTTTAATAAATTTAAAATTGTTAAAAATTAGGTCTCTTGAGTGAAAAAGAAAAAGAACATGTTCAATATCTCAAAGATTTGGTTTATCTATTAAATGATAATATAAAATATATTTACTATATTCCTAAGAACATATTTTGTAAATTATTACTAAATGAAATTCAGAGGAAGAAAAGGATAAGAAAGGGCTTCTCTCTGTCCTGAGATCATTTTTCTCTTTTTCTTAAGAATCATAGATCTATACTCTCCTTGCTCAAAAAAGAACTTAAAAAGTAATTGCATCGAATATGTAAATATAATAATTTATATAATTTTATATGTTATTTTAAATTATATCAAATTGAAATGCAGGGAAATATTTTGCTATCAAATTGATATTTTTATTATCATTAGGATGGAAATTTAAGCAATTTTGGTATAATTTCAAATATAGTAAATTTGGATCATTAATTTCATAGTATGTCATGAAAAAAGAAAGATTTTAGACGGCAAGAATCATATTTCATAGACAATATATTATATATTCATAGGTGGTCATATATTTCTTGAATTAAAATTGTGTTATCTGTTTTACGAGAAATATAAAACTGTTGGAATTTATATCACATACACTCAGAAATTTTGAATACTTTATGATAAGTATAAATTGACACAAAGTTAACTATAGCGAATTGTCATAATTTCATTCATATTAATTAATCATCACCAACCACAAGGGTTATTAAATAAGTTTTTTGTGAAAATAATTTAAATGTTTTCATTTCATCAGTTGAGTTGATTCTCAGAAAATATTTTGATATTATTTATACCCATTTTAAAATTACTAAAGAAATATAGATTCAAGCAGCCTCCAAATCATCCAGTTGGTGAGGAAAGTGAGAATGATATAAACCCCTGTCACTAATAAAAATTTAATTAATTATAATTTTAATGTTTTTTTCCTTCCCAAACTGAATAAGTTATAACATGTCCTATGTAACAATCTCAAACCTTGAAACATCATATATTTGAAATGCATGTAATTATTAAATACTAAATCTACATAATCTCCCAGTTTCATAAGTGGGTTTCTGACAGTGAGTAAACACATATCAGCAAAATCAAATTGGAAACAAATTAAAGCCTAAAATGCATTACTAATTCCAATCAACAAACTTAATAATGTTACCTGCACTATGCATTAAAATGAATGCATGTTTCAAAACTAGCATGTTCTCTTTTAGTGAAAGGGATAGTCAAGGATATATAAATAAATATACTTAATGCATATTTATGTTAAGAAATTAAACACTGTAAAGATTTGATAAAGTAAGTCGACTTTTATACTTCTCCTTTCTTTCTTTCTTTCTTTCCTTCCTTCCTTCCTTCCTTCCTTCCTTCCTTCCTTCCTTCCTTCTTTCTTTCTTTCTTTCTTTCTTTCTTTCTTTCTTTCTTTCTTTCTTTCTTTCTTTCTCTTTTAATACAAAGACAATGCAGCCAGTCCTGATGAGACCTGATAGCGTAGGGCCAGATAGAAGGGGAGGAGGAACTCCCCTCAATGGACTAGGGGAGGAACATAATGGAAGAACAGGGAGGAGGGTGGGATGAGGAGAAGAGAGGGAGGAGGCTACAACTGGGATACAAAATGAATAAATTGTAATAAATAATAAATAAAAATAAATTAAAAACCAAAGTGTTCTATTATAGAAAAGGAACGTTGGTAAGTACATGCAGATAAAATAAACGGCCACATGATCATTAAGTTTATACATTTTACACTTGAACTACCTTAGCTGACAGTTGTTTTTAAATCTGATATGATGCCAAAAAGAAATATTAACAAATAACTATGGTAACATAGGATATTGATAGTCTTTGTTGACAGAAATCTCTATTCAGTGCAAGGTACACTAGTAAAGAAAATAATTGCCATAGAACAAAAGCATAGTCTTTTCATGTTAAGTTTCTTGAATCAAGCTGCAATTGTCACTATTAGGAAAACCCTTCACACTGATGGTCTCAAAACTTAGTGCAGAGAAGGCACCTAGAAATGCAAATTATGAAAGAGAATGGGACATAATCTATTAATATGCTGCATATGATTCAGACTAAAGTTTGAACAACCTGATGGCATTTAACATTTATTTGTTTTTAGTAACACCTATAGAAAAAGATGAATATCAAAATTATCATTTGTGAAATAATAGAACAGCTAATACAAAGGATGAATATCATGGTCATATACAGAAACTGAGGTATAATGATTAAAATTAATGTCCATTATTTTAAGATTCAAATTCACACTTATTTTGGAAAAGCCTGACATTCACAATATTAAGGTTTTTATTTGTGTTAAATAATTCTGAAAGAATACACTAATGAGCCATTGCATTATGAAACTATGTCTTCTATAAATGATAAAGGATAAAAATTCATGATTTTTGAAGGAAAATGAAAGGAATAAATAGGTGTATCTTTTAAAGTGCTTTTGTAATATTTAAGAGAAACAGTCTAGCTCAGATGTAGTCAATAGACACAGTCTCCAAGTGTGTTCCCTAATAAGGGGAGCAGGGGCAGTCTCTGGCATCAACTCAGTGGAAGGCTCTCTGATCATATCGCCCTGGGGGTTCAGCCTTGCCAGGCCACAGAGGAAGAAAATGCAGCCAGTCCTGATGAGACCTGATAGGATACAATCAGATAGAAAGGGAAGCGGACCTCTATCAGTGGACTAGGGGAGGGGCATACAGGGAGAGGAGGGAAGGAAGGTAGGATTGAGAGGTGAAGAGGGAGTGGAACACAGCTAGGATACAAACTGAATAAATTATAATGAATAATAAACTTAGGTTTATCCTATGTTATATGTCTATATGAGTGAGTATATACTGTGTGTGTCTTTCTGCTTCGGGGACAGCTCATTCAGGATGATCCTTTCCAGGTCCCACCATTTACCTGAAAATTTCATGATTTCCTTATTTTTCATTGCTAAGTAATACTCCATTGTGTAAATGTACCACAATTTCTGCATCCATTCTTCAGTTGAGGGGCATCTGGTCTGTTTCCAGCTTCTGCCTATTACAAATAAAGCTGCTACAAACAAGGTTGAGCAAATGTCTTTATTGTGTACTTGAGCCTCTTTTGGATATATGCCTAGGAGTTGTATGGCTGGATCTTGAGGAAGCACTCTTAGTTGTCTGAGAAAGTGCCAGATTGATTTCCAGAGTGGTTGTACAAGTTTACATTACCAGCAGTGGAGGAGGGTTCCCCTTTCTCCACAACCTCTCCAACATATGTTGTCACTTGAGTTTTTCATCTTGGCCATTCTGGTGGGTATAAGGTGAAATCTCAGGGTTGTTTTGGTTTGCATTTCCCTAATGGCTAATGAGGTTGAGCATTTCTTTAAGTGTTTCTCTGCCATTTGATATTCCTCTAGTGAGAATTCTCTATTTAGCTGTGTAACCCATTTTTTAAGTGGATTACTTGGTTCGTTGCTTTTCAGTTTCTTTAGTTCTATATATATATATATACGTATATATATATATATATGTATATATATATATACTGGATATTAGCACTCTGTCAGATAAAGGGTTGGTGAAGATTCTTTCCCAATCTGTAGGCTGTCGTTTTGTTTTGATGACTGTGTCCTTTGCTTTACAGAAGCTTTTCAGTTTCATGAAGTTCCATTTATTGATTGTTGCTCTTAGAGCCTGTGCTGTTGGTGTTCTGTTCAGGAAGTTGTCTCCTGTAAAAGCTGTACATCTAAAGAAACTAATCAATAAAGAGGACCCTGACTAAAATGCTCAATCACCATCCAGAAAGGCAAAGAGGATGGACATCAGAAGAAGAAGAAAACAGGAAACAGGGGGCGGAGCCAAGATGGCGACTAGCACACACAGTTTCTGAGCGGTGGGATACCTGATCTTCTGAGTTGGAGAATGGAAGGACCCCCAACCCAGGAAAACCACAGCGAGGCTTTCTGAACACCAGGGAACATCGCAGGAGGTGAAAACTTTGGCCTCCGGTCACCCAGAGACTTGCTTGGGGAAGGAGAGAAACGATCCTTTGTTCTTGCTGCACTCCCTTCCCCCAGACCTCCTTCCTCCTCTGCACAGCGGCACAGCGGACTCATCTTTCTCAGCGCAGACCTAACTGCCTCGGGCATACAGCCTCTGAGAAGGAGCCCCAAGCACTTTAGCAGCAGACAAAAGCCAGCAGTACGTGCCCCGGAGTCCCAGATTCGCGCAGCGGCTGCACCATCCTCCCAGGGCGCGAATCTGCTAGACACCATACTAGCTCCACAGGATTGCCATCACTTACGGTACGGCCTGCCCAATCCCACAGTGACAGAGAATACGCTATATACTCACCAAAACCAGGCAGAAACGTCATACAACCTGGACACACCAGGCGCTGGGCCTCCCAAGCTTGGAGAGCACAACAAAGAGATCCCAGGACTTCCCAGAAAGCATTGGGACTAGCAACCCAGTCTCCAGTTACAGCAGGACATGGCAGCTGAGCAGCACTGAACTGGCTGGGCAACACAGCCCTCCAGTTTAAGACTAACCAGGGCCAAACCAGAGAACAGAGAGCCTGGTTACCCCATCCCTGCTGAAGTGACCACCCTGAAATCTCCAGCTGCAGCAAGACCTCAGAACCTGGCAGTGACAGCAGCACAGAACTGGCGGAACACATCAAAGAAGCAGGGCCAAACCAGAGAGCAGAGAGCCCCGGATACCACGATCTCTGCCAAGAGACCTGCCTGTAAGTGAGTGCACCCTTGAGAATCTGCAGTTCCCCAGATCCTGGGTCCTTCTAAATCAGAAGCCAGGCATCGAACACCCCTCCCACCCACATACCCACTTTGGGAAACAGAGGGGTACTAGGGACATTGAAGTTCCTGCCCTGTGGGCCTGATTGAGGAGCTAAGACACTTAATGCCAGAAATTGCGCTGCGATCATCATTAGCGCCTGCAACGTATACAGTGCAGAGCCCCTCACACACACTCAAGGGTTCAACATTAGCCATCACTCTGTCCCTCGAGAAACTCATCCACGGACACTTACACACACAAACACACATGCGAGCGCACACACACACACACGCTTGCATTTGCCTCGTTTGCGCCTGCTTACTTTCCTCCCACAGGTAGAGCTAGTCCTCAGCACACGCTGAGAGTGCTCAGCTTCCTGAAGAACTCTCCAGATACCAGAGAGAGACAGCACCAGTCTGATCTGCATAATCCAAAAACAAACAGGGAAGGTTTCAGATAAGCCAATGGCCAGGGGTAGGCGAAAGAACACTTCCAACATAAATCAGGACATCATGACTTCACCAGCAAACCCCAAAATCGATGGATACTCCAACTCAGCAAAAGCACGGGAAAATGATTTTAAAGCCATGCTTGCCCAATTATTTGAGGCTCATAAGGAGGAAATGAACAAGTCTTTCAAAGAGATGGCCAGTCAATTGGAGGCAAAGAAAGAAGAAATAGACAATATCCTTAAAGAAACACAGGCAAACATAGCCAAACAAATAGATACACAAGTAGAGGAAAAAGTAGTGGCATATAAGAAGGAAATGAAAAAAGAAATAGAGGCCATCGTAGAGAGACAGGAATCCAAATTCAAACACATGAAAGAAATGGTGCAAGGCATGAAAACAGAATTAGAATCAATAAAGAAAACACAAAATGAGAAAACCCTTGAGCTGGAGAACTTGGAGAAAAGATCAGGAACCACAAAAGTAAGCATCACCAACAGAATACAAGAGATGGAAGAGAGAATCTCTGGAGCTGAAGACGCACTTGCAGAAATGGATACTTCTCTCAAAGAAAAAGTAAAATCAGAAAAGTTCCAATCACAAAATATCCAAGAAATCAAGGATGCTATGAAAAGAGAAAATCTAAGAATAATAGGAATTCACAAAAAAGAAGACTCCAGACTCCAAGGTCCAGAAAATATTTTCAAGAAAATCATAGAAGAAAATTTTCCCAACTTAAAGAAAGAGATGTCCATAAATATACAAGAGGCCTACAGAACTCCAAATAGACTAGACCAGAAAAGAAACACATCACGTCACATCATAGTCAAAACACTAAATCTACAGAACAAAGAAAAGATATTAAAAGCAGCAAGGGAAAAAGGCCAAGTAACATATGAAGGTAGACCTATCAGAATCACACCGGACTTCTCATCAGAAACTATGAAAGCCAGAAGGGCCTGGGCAAGTATCATGGAGACTCTAAGAGATCACAAATGTCAACCCAGACTACTATACCCTGCAAAGCTTTCAATCAACATAGATGGAGAAAACAAAATATTCCATGACAAAACTAAATTTACACAATATCTACACAGCAAACCATCCCTACAGAAGATACTAGAAGGAAAACTCCAATCCAATGAAAACAAATTCACCCAAGAAAACAGGGCATACAGATAATGTCCCAACAAAAATGAAAAGAAAACAAGCAATGAAACAGGGTTAGATCATCAACTCCATTACAAAAGGAACTAACATGCATTGGTCACTATTATCTATCAATATCAATGGACTCAACTCACCAATAAAAAGACACAGGCTAACAGAATGGTTAAGGAAACAGGATCCAACATTCTGTTGCATCCAAGAAACACAGCTATGCAACAAAGACAAACACTACCTCAGAGTAAAGGGCTGGAAAACAGTTTTTCAAGCAAATGGTTCCAGAAAACCAGCTGGAGTAGCCATCCTAATATCTAATAAAATAGACTTTCAACCCAAGTTAATCAAAAAAGATAAGGAGGGCCACTATATTCTCATAAAAGGAAAAATCCACCAAGAGGACATCACAATCTTGAATATCTATGCCCAATACAAGAGCACCAACATTCGTAAATGAAACATTATTAAAGCTTAAATCATACATTGATCCTAATACCTTAATAGTGGGAGACTTCAACACTCCACTCTCACCAAGGGACAGATCAACTAGATAGACACCAAATAGGGAAATAAAAGCACTCACAGAATCCCTAAATCAAATGGACCTAATAGACGTCTACAGATCATTTCACCCAAACTCAAAAGAGTACACCTTCTTTTCAGCACCGCATGGAACCTTTTCCAAAATAGACCATATAGTGGGCCACAAAGCAAGCCTCAACAGATACAAAAGGATTGAAATAATCCCTTGTATACTATCTGACCACCATGGACTAAAGCTCGACCTCAACAACAACAGAAAAAACAAAAAGCCGACACGCACATGGAAACTGAACAACTTACTACTCAATGACAGCTGGGTTAAGGAAGAAATAAAGAAAGAAATTAAAGACTTCCTAGAATTCAATGAAAAGGAAAGCACAACATAGCCAAATTTATGGGACACATTGAAAGCAGTGCTCAGAGGAAAATTTATAGCACTAAATGCCTGCAAGAGGAAATTTGTAACATCACATACAAACAACTTAATGGCCCAACTGAAAACCCTAGAAAAAAAAGAAGCAGATACACCCAAGAGGAGCAGACGGCTGGAAATAATCAAACTAAGGGCTGAAATCAATCAACTAGAAACAAATAAAACTATCCAAAGAATCAATGAAACAAAAAGCTGGTTCTTTGAGAAAATCAACAAGATAGACAAACCCTTAGCCAAACTAACTAAAAAGCAGAGAGAAACTATCCAGATCAGCAAAATCAGAAATGAAAATGGGGACATAACCACAGACATTGAGGAAATCCAAACAATTATTAGGTCATACTACAAAAGCCTATATGCCACAAAATTTGAGAATCTAAATGAAATGGATAATTTTCTTGAAAGATTCCATCTACCAAAACTAAGTCAAGATCAGGTAGAAAGACTGAATAGCCCTATATCTCCCAAGGAAATCGAAGCAGTCATTAACAGTCTCCCCTCCAAAAAAAGGCCTTTACCAGATGGCTTCAGCGCAGAATTCTACAAGACCTTCAAAGAAGTGCTAACTCCAATTCTCCTCAAGCTATTCCACAAAATAGAAACAGAAGGAACACTACCAAACTCATTCTATGAAGCCTCAGTCACCTTAATACCTAAACCACACAAAGACCCAACAAAAAAAGAGAACTTCAGACCTATCTCTCTTATGAACATTGATACAAAAATACTCAATAAAATACTTGCTACCGAATCCAAGAACACATCAAAGATATCATCCACCATGACCAAGTAGGCTTCATCCCAGGCATGCAAGGGTGGTTCAACATACAGAAATCCATCAATGTAATCCACTACATAAACAAACTGAAGGAGAAAACAACATGATCATCTCCTTAGAAGCCGAAAAAGCATTTGACAAAGTCCAACACCCATTCATGTTTAAAGTCTTGGAGAGATCAGGGATACAAGGCACATACCTAAACATAGTAAAGGCAATATATAGCAAGCCTATAGCTAACATCAAACTCAATGGAGAGAAACTTAAATCAATCCCACTGAAATCAGGGACAAGACAAGGCTGTCCATTGTCCCCATATCTCTTCAACATAGTACTTGAAGTCCTAGCCAGAGCAATAAGACAACTAAAGGAGATCAAGGGGATACAAATCGGAAAGGAAGAGGTCAAAGTGTCACTATTTGCAGATGATATGATAGTATACATGAGCGACCCCAAAAATTCAATCAGAGAACTCCTTCAGCTGATAAACACCTTCAGCAAAGTGGCAGGATACAAAATCAACTCAAAAAAATCAGAAGCCCTCCTATTTACCAAAGACAAAAAGGCTGAGAAAGAAATTAGGGAAACGACGCCCTTCACAATAGCCACTGATAACATAAAGTACCTTGGTGTGACTCTAACCAAGCAAGTGAAAGACCTGTTTGAGAAAAACTTCAAGTCTCTGAAGAAAGAAATTGAAGAAGATATCAGATGATGGAAAGATCTCCCGTGCTCATGGATTGGTAGGATTAACATTGTGAAAATGGCCATACTGCCAAAAGCAATCTACAGATTCAATGCAATTCCCATCAAAATACCAACTCAATTCTTTACAGACCTTGAAAAAAAGATTGTCAGCTTCATATGGAGAAACAAAAAACCCAGAATCTCCAAAACGATCCTGTACAACAACAGATCATCTGTAGGTATCTCCATTCCTGATCTCAAGCTGTACTACAGGGCAACAGTAATAAAAACTGCATGGTATTGGCATAGAAACAGAAAAAAGGATCAATGGAACCACATAGAAGACCCAGAAATAAATCCACACACCTATGAATACTCGATATTCGACAAAGAAGCCAATTCCATTCAATGGAAAAAAGACAGCATCTTCAACAAATGGTGCTGGACCAACTGGATGTCTACATGCAGAAAAATGAAAATAGATCCATATTTATCACCCTGCACAAAACTAAAGTCAAAGTGGATCAAGGACCTCAACATAAAACCAGATACCCTAAATCAATTGGAAAAAAAAGTGGGGAACAGCCTAGAACTCACTGGAACAGGAGACAACTTCCTGAACAGAACACCAACATCACAGGCTCTAAGAGCAACAATCAATAAATGGGACCTCATGAAACTGAAAAGTTTCTGTAAAGCAAAGGATACCGTCATCAAAACAAAACGACTGCCTACAGATTGGGAAAGAATCTTCACTAACCCTTTATCTGACAGAGGACTAATATCCAGTATATACAAAGAACTAAAGAAGCTGAAAAGCAGCAATCCAAGTAATCCAATTAAAAAATGGGGAACAGAGCTAAACAGAGAATTCTCGACAGAGGAATATCGAATGGCAGAAAAACACTTAAAGAAATGCTCATCCTCATTAGCCATCAGGGAAATGCAAATCAAAACGACCCTGAGATATCACCTTACACCCATCAGAATGGCCAAGATGAAAAACTCAAGCGATAGCACATGCTGGAGAGGTTGTGGAGAAAGGGGAACCCTTCTCCACTGCTGGTGGGAATGTAAACTGGTACAACCACTCTGGAAAGCTATCTGGCGCTTCCTAAGACAAATAGGAATAGTGCTTCCTCCAGACCCAGCTATACCACTGCTAGGTATATACCCAAAGTTTGTTCAAGTACACAAAAAGGACACTTGCTCAACCATGTTTATAGCAGCTCTATTTGTAATAGCCAGAACCTGGAAACAACCCAGATGTCCATCAACGGTGGAATGGGTACAGAAATTGTGGTATTTTTATACAATGGAATACTACTCAGCAATCAAAAAGGAGGAAATCATGAAATTTGCAGGCAAATGGTGGGATCTAGAAAAGATCATTCTGAGTGAAATATCCCAGAAGGAGAAAGACAAACATGGGATATACTCACTTATATAGACCTATAAGATATGATAAACATAATGAAATCTATACACCTAAAAAAGATAATCAATTGAGCGGACATGGGATAAGATGACCAATCCTCATTTAGAAAGACAGATGGGATGTGCATTGAACGTATGACAGGAGTCTACTGAGCGCATCTGAAAGACTCTAACTAGCAGTGTTTTCAAAGCAAAGACTCATGACCAAACCTTTGGCAGAGTACAGGGAATCATAAGAAAGAAGGGGAGTTAGTCTGATGGGGAACGGATAGGACCTCCACAAGGACCAAATATATCTGGGCACAGGGTCTTTTCTGAGACTGACATTCAACCAAGGACCATGTATGGATATAACCTAGAACCTCCACTCAGATGTAGCCTGTGGTAGCTCAGTAACCAATTGGTTTCCCAAAGTGAGGGGAACAGGGACTATTTCTAACAGGAACTCAATGACTGGCTCTTTGGTCTCCCCACCCCCGAAGGGAGGAGCAGTCCTGTTAGGCCACAGAGGAGGGCTTTGCAGCCAGTCCTGAAGATACCTGATAAAACAGGATCAGGTGAATGGGGAGGAGGTCCCCCCTATCAGTGGACTTGGAAAGGGGCATGGTGGAGATGAGGGAGGGAGGGAGGGACTGGGAGGGAATGAGGGATCGGGACACGGCTGGGATATAGAGTTAATAAAATGTAACTGATAAAAAATAAATAAAAAAAATCTGGTAAAAAAAAAAAAAAAGAAAACAGGAAACAACCTAGGAACCTGCCACAGAGGGCCTCTGAAAGGTTCTGCCTTTCAGACTATCAAAGCAGACGCTGAGATTTATGGCCAACTGTTGGGCAGAGTGTATGGAATCTTATGTAAGAAGTGGGAAATAGTAAGATCTGGAGAGGACAGGAACTCCACAAGGAGAGCAACAGAACAAGAAAATTTGAACACAGGGGTCTTCCCAGAGACTCCATACTCCAACCAAGTACCATGCATGGAGATAACCTAGAACCCCTGCACAGATGCAGCCCATGCAGTTTAGTGTCCAAGTGGGTTCCATAGTAATGGGAAGAGGGACTGCCTCTGACATAATCTGATTGGCCTGCTCTTTTATCAGCTCACCCTGCGGAGGGAGCAGCCTTACCAGGCCACAGAAGATGACAATGCAGCCACTCCTGATGAGACATGATAGACTAAGATGAGAAGGAAGGAGAAGAGGACCTTCCCTATCAGTGGACTTGGGGAGAGGCATGCGTGAAGAAGGGGGAGGGAGGGTGGGACTGGGAGAAAAAGAGGGAGGGGCTTATGGGGGATACAAAGTGAATAAAGTGTAATTAATAAAATAAAATAAAATTTAAAAAAATATTAAAAAATAAATTTAAAAAGAGAAACAGTCTGACAATGTAATTTTAATTTAACTCTAAGTAGTTATTATTTTTAATTTATATATACATGTATATATATATATACAGATCATTATAGATGTAGTATAGATAAGTATATACATATTAGAAACACATCATGTCTAGTTTAAGACTTGTATGCATTCCAATTAAGGCAATTTGGTTTCTGTGTAGTAGCAACCATTCACTGAATATCTCTTATGGTTCCATCTTGACTAAATTACCACAATATTATTGTGTTTTCATGTGTTTTACTTATGATTTTAAGTAAATAATCTGGACTGTTTGATCTACAACCTTGGCCTCTATGTAGATTTTTCTTTGATAAATTTATGAAAAATATTCACAGCCCCTGTACCACAACATCTGTTCTATAACGATTGTCTGATATTTAAGTATTACATCCTGAAGGGAATCTCCTTAACAGGAGGATAAACACTCAAAACTGCTTAAGAAAGTCTCTGAAACTGACCAGAATCACTAGGCCCTTTCTTCCTAAGATTAAAGAAATGAAGTTGCTAAGAGTTGCTGTTAAAACAAGGAAGGGTTCAAAGAAGACTCTGAGACCAGACCAGTTTCCTGGGAAGTAGTAGAAAGCAAGAGAGCTAGCTGAAAGAGGTTTCCACCAAATCACTTGTAATACTGTCCATTTTGTTGATCTGCCTTCAGGCTGTGTGATGTACTCCAAGCTCCCAGCTTTTCTAAGCAGCCACCCAAGCTAGGGTCGATTTTAGTTGTTTCTTTTCCTGTATTAATCCCTCATCTGTATTCCTATGAGTAATCTCAATGACACTCTTGGTTCTCCAAGTTGAACTTTGATAATTTCCTTATTTGCTCCATTGTGGGTGCCCTATCTGGATAGAATAGACTTGTGTGTATAAGCTGTCTCTACAGGAACAGTTCTGTAACATAACAACATGATGAAAACTGGTAATTGTGTTAAGACAACAAGTTAAGAATCCGTATGTTCGGAGGTCTTTGGACTGAAACACCCCCTCATAATTATCAATCTGTAGAGAAACAGAACTTACCTGAGTTTTATCTCTATTCATAAGACAGTTGTCATTTCAAGCTGCAAAGTCTCTACAGGTATCTAAACAAGACCACAGGAACCGGAAGCCTTGCATGACCACTAAGTGTTATAAATTTTTTATGTCACTATGATTAAGCAATCTGATGAAAACTCAGCTTATGAAAGAAAGGGTTCATTGCTAAACAATTGCATGTTACAGTCTATCTCTGAGGAGAGGCAAGGGAAGAACTCCCACAACTAGCCAATCATATCCATAGATAAGAATAAAGAGATCAAAAGAATTCATGCTGCCTGTTTGATGTTACTCCCCTGATAGCTTTTTTAATTCATAAAATTGATGACCCAGCCTATGAAATGACATTAGCTACAATTGAGTTTGTAAATAAGAAACAATAAACTCTTCCAAAGATGTGCCAACAGGGCAACATAATCCAGATAATTCCTCAATTGAGACTCACCAGGTGGTTCCAGGTGGTATCAAGGTGACAGTTAAAACTAACCAGTAAGCTATCTAATAACAGGTTCTCGCTCAGCATCGGGATAAGACCATGATCCTCAGGAAAATCTTATTCTAGAGAGTCATTGAAAAGATTATAAAGCCTGCCTGAAATATAGATCAGAACAGTAGACTTTTGGTTATTTTCTGCTAACACACTGTGAAAGCATCCTAATAAAATCTGGCTTTCTTTACACTACACAGGGTCTCCTGAGAAGTTGTTCATGGGAGATTACAAGGACTTGAAATTATGAGAGGGACCACAGTGATAGTTGGGTTAAGAGAGCATTTATCATATTAGGTCTTAATTTCTTCAAAAGACTATTGTTATGTTTAGTTATATCTATGTTCATAACAACAGGTCATTTGTTTATGTCATTGAATTTATCATTTTAATTGATTGTCTTTGGGCTTAATTACAATTATATTTTAGTCTACTTTATAGTACTAGAATCAGTCCCTCCATCTTGGTTATTTTTTAAGTAAAGTATCTTCTTTTGTCCTTTCTTGTCTACCTTGTGTATTTTTTAAACTAAGACTTGGCTGTTCAGAACCTGGAAACAACCCAGATGTCCATCAATGGAGGAATGGGTACAGAAATTGTGGTATTTTTATACAATGGAATACTACTCAGCAATCAAAAAGGAGGAAATCATGAAATTTGCAGGCAAATGGTGGGATCTAGAAAAGATCATTCTGAGTGAAATATCCCAGAAGGAGAAAGACAAACATGGGATATACTCACTTATATAGACCTATAAGATATGATAAACATAATGAAATCTATACACCTAAAAGAGATAATCAATTGAGCGGACATGGGGTAAGATGATCAATCCTCGTTTAGAAAGACAGATGGGATGTGCATTGAACGTATGACAGGAGTCTACTGAGTGCATCTGAAAGACTCTAACTAGCAGTGTTTTCAAAGCAAAGACTCATGACCAAACCTTTGGCAGAGTACAGGGAATCATAAGAAAGAAGGGGAGTTAGTCTGATGGGGAAAGGATAGGAGCTCCACAAGGACCAAATATATCTGGGCACAGGGTCTTTTCTGAGACTGACATTCAACCAAGGACCATGTATGGATATAACCTAGAACCTCCACTCAGATGTAGCCTGTGGTAGCTCAGTAACCAATTGGTTTCCCAAAGTGAGGGGAACAAGGACTATTTCTAACAGGAACTCAAGGACTGGCTCCCCGAAGGGAGGAGCAGTCCTGTTAGGCCACAGAGGAGGGCTTTGCAGCCAGTCCTGAAGATACCTGATAAAACAGGATCAGGTGAATGGGGAGGAGGTCCCCCCTATCAGTGGACTTGGAAAGGGGCATGGTGGAGATGAGGGAGGGAGGGAGGGACTGGGAGGGAATGAGGGATCGGGACATGGCTGGGATACAGAGTTAATAAAATGTAACTGATAAAAAAAATAAAATAAAAAAATAAAAAAAATACTCTGAAAAAAAGAAAATGTTAGGTTCAAAAAAAAAAGACTTGGCTGTTATTCTTAAATTCTAGTAATATGATACAGTATTCTGCAACTTTAGGGGAGTGGAATATTTGTTGTATGCGCAGTAATATTTATATAACATTGATAAGGTATTTTTAGCTGTTTCTTTTATTTGCATATAAAATTTCTTTTGCTATTCTGTTTCCTATTACTATTGTAAAATGAATACTCTCTTTTTAGTGTATTTTACTATAGATTTGTTTGTGTGTGTGTAGCCCTTCTTATAAACACAACTAACATTCTCACCTTTAATACTCACCCTTAATACTAACCCTTAATACCCTTAATAAGACCCAATTGAATCAGTCTATTATCTCAAAAATTTTGCTGTTCTATATTTAGCTGAGTGATGTGGTCAAATGATTGTACAAAGGTTTCTCTTCATTATTAAGATCAGTATATTTTCTATTCATTCCAAATTGTTCTTTTGTCATTTGGGAGCATACCTTAAATAGCAAGGCAGCCCCAAATGTTTCTTAAAGTTTGCTCCTGTTTTCATAGATAAACAAACATTGATATCAAGAGGAAAAGCAGGCATTTTAAGGATTTTTCTGATTATGACACCTTGGATTGAATGTGATTATGTTCATTAGTATATGTTATTTTTAAACATCCTATAGGAAACTTATTTCCAAGTTTCTTGATCATCCTATTTTTTTCTAATTTGTATTCTACAGCCATATCGTTCATGAATGTAATCAATTTTGTCCTACAACATCCCCAGGAAAAAAAAGCTTTTTGCTATGGCTAGCCTCTGAGACGTTGAAAGTAACGTCAAATTTGCAAATGAGTCTCCAGACAGGAAGCTCTGAAGGACCCAAGAACTAGCTAAAATAGCCAATAGCCTGATGACTCCAACTTTGATTTTAATGTTGTTTTTTTTATCAAAAAATTAAGAGAGGAAACCTATAGCTTTGGAAGGGTCAATTCTATAAAACACATGAATCATACAGAAGATCTGCCATTTTTTCTTGAAAAACTACTTCCTAACTTCGTGTAGACATTAGTAACATTTGAATCTGAATTTATTTTGATAATTCTCATCATTCAAGTAAAATATTTAAATGGATATGGGAAATGGAAATATTTATAGAGCTAGAAGACCAGGAAATCTGCTAAGGACTACGTACCCAAGAAATAACAGAGAAACATACTATATGACGTCTCAAAGATATAACTTCCTAAACATGACTTGAACAAGGACAACACAAACACATATACTGTAATGGAAAAAATAAATATCATACATACCTACCCCTAAGCCAGGAGTTTCAGGTAACTAAATATTATTGGAAGCAGGGTTAGCTTTCCCCAGAAATTAATGCCTTAAGTGTCCATCCAATACCACCTGATTATCCCTGCCATTGTATACATACCAGTCACAGTGAATGGGCTCAGCAGGTTTTATTTATATATTTAAATAACTTTAACAATTAAAGAAAGGGAACATGTATTTTGAGAGGTACAAAAGGGAAGAAGACAGTGATGGAAGGGGTTGGAGGGAAGGAGAGTGGGAGAAACAATGCAATTATAGCTTATTGAAAAATAAGTTAAAATAAGAAATCCCATTTTCTTCATTAAGATTTAATTAAGCTGTCTGGTTGTTGGGTTTTTTATATATTGAAATTAGAGAAATTAAATGGGCACAGTTTAATTGGGGAGGGGAAGATCTTCAGCTTGGAAAATGGGAATCAACACAGGGTATATTTCAAGGAAGAAAGAAAAGTTTTTATCAGGTGGTAGGGTTGTTTTTTTTTCCCCACAAGTCCTTGAGTATGACATTTTTAAAGATGTCTCTTGTTTATGTAAAAAACAGATGAGTACTTAGATGATACATGGATATTACAAATATATTTCTCAGTTCTGCACGCTATAATATGGTTTAACTTAGGTCATATGATTAAATGTTTGAGAGCTACGGAACCTTAAATTTAACTCATAAGCTTAAGATAATATTTTGAAGTTAGTATACGAGTTACACTATGTAGCTTGATGCAGATAGTCCTTATCAGGACATCTGCATTTTGTTTAGACATTCACTTTTTATGCATTTAATCATGGCTCTTGGTCTCAATATTCAAAATAGGCATGTTAATCAGACTTGTATGCAATGTGAAGTTCAAAATCACATTTCAATATGTAACTAAAACAATGATGAAGGAATAGGACTCTATGGCTTTCTTCCCAAAGTTTTTCTTCCAATAAAACCTGCTGATAAACTTTTACAAAGCCATACAGCATGGTTCCTACAAACAAATTCCACATATACTATTAGCTGCGATGGCTCCTTTGAGATTTACCTTATTTATCAGTATATATGTGTGTGTGTGTGTGTGTGTGTGTGTGTGTGTGTGTGTGTGTATTCAGTAGATCTAAAGTGGGCTCAGCTAAGAAGCTCACATCTAAGCTGTAGGCCTGTTTGTTTAATTCTCTTTTAAATTTTATTTAATCTGCATCTAAAGTGGAAAGAGAAGCAGGTGCCCTGGAAAATTTATTTTTGGGAATTTGGAGGTATAAAAGGGCCCAACGAACAATACAACAAATTTGAAGTCCTTTACTTGCCTCATCCTGGGGAAATATTAAACTCATTCTCATGACCCTTTCAAATTTAATGACTGCTGAGGAAAGAGATCTATTCATACTTTTCATTAGGCAGAAATGAATGATTACATTCAGAGTAAAATATAACTTATAAAAAATACATATATATATTTTAAAAAGTAGAAAAAAACTAAAACAAATCAAAAATAAGAAGAAGAAGAGAAGAGAAGTAACATTTCAATATACCAGGTCATCTTCCTCCTGAGCAATTCACATTCAATAATTAGACTCTTTAGCTATGAGCTATACTTTCAAAATGTGAGCTTTTGTGAGAAACACTTCTTTTCCAAATAACAACAGAAAATTTTCATCCTTTTATTAGCACCTTCTTTTTTGCCCATGTAGGCATAAAGTTATTGTGTATTGTGTAAAGACTCAAATGCTGCTTTCTTTATTCCCCATATCTGGTTATAATCCTTATAATTCTTAGCTGAGAATCACCTGTCTGTATATGTAATCACTGCTTCCTCATTTGTTCAGATATTTCAATAAAGCAGTATAACAGCCAATCTCTGAGCACAGGAGGATAGGGCTGGACTTCCTGCCAGCCAGGGGAGGAGGAGAGGAGAGAAAGAAGGATATTCAACCATGGGAGATGTCCAGGAAACATCTGATAGAGCACCTAAGCAGAGAAAGCTATATAATGCAAGTATCTTGGGGATTTTGGCATAAAGGAAGCCAGAATAGCATAGAGGGTTAATACAGACTTATATTGCTCAATTGTTGTGCCATAAAGCTTATTAAATAAATATAGTGGTTCAGTGTTAATTATTTGGGTGTTAGCCATGTTAAGAGAGAAATGTACACACACACACACACACACACACATTTTTAAAAATACCACTAACATCAATATTCATCATTTTCTTCAGCCTCTGGTAGATATTATTCTGTTTTCTCTTTCAATTTGATTAGCATAAATTCTGTGCAAAAGTGGCATTTTGTGTGTGTGTGTGTGTGTGTGTATCCCTGTTCTTTATTTATTTGCTTAGCATACTATTTTAAAATAAAATCTTATAATTATCGTATTTAACCCACATTACATATTTCAAAATCGCTAAAAAGTTACATTTCAAATACAAACTAGTATTTTTCATATACAAACTAGTAGGTGTATAAAATCATGATTATAACTAATTATCATGATTTAATTGCTTAACAATGGAAGCCTAGAGCATACATATTACCTTCCCTAATTATATTAAATCATTGGTAAATTGCAACCAATATTAAAATACAAATACCCTGAATCATTGCTGGATAATTTGATCTGCCAACATACTAAATGTGTATATATTGCATATGTAATGTGTGTGTACATGTGTGTATTACATTATGGAGCTCTCTTATACCAACTGTACTCAGATAAACCGTATTCAGTAAAACTCACTTATATAGCCCACCAACATGTATGCAAAGTAAATGCACATAACCCATTTATTTGTGTGTTAAGAAAAGGACTTTATGTTTGAAAAAAGTTAAAGATTTTTCATTTTATTTACCACTGTGTAGCAAGATAATTTACCAGCATCAGCTGGTTCTTCACTCTCAGAACCCTGATATGCTATCTTCCATCTTGCTTACATGAAAGTGGGCTACAGAATTTGATGTTAGCCAGGAAAATACGATTTTCAAAAACAAAAAAATTCGACTACACACTACTGTTTTATTTCTCTACTTAGGTATTCCTTCACTGGGTGACAGAATGTAGGTGGACTGTGGAGTTGAAAGTTTAAAATGGGAAGTAGATTGAATATCTTGCAGGGTATTTTAGGCATGGATATAAAGAAGCTTTTGATTGTTTGAACAACTTGGATATGGAAATTCATTTTTTGGACTAATTATTTCTTTCACTAATAGGTTTGCCTTTCTATTATATTGTACAAGTCATTCAATAAATTAATGTAATGATAATTAGATTAATTACTAGCTGTATAGCTTAGAGAACAAGCTAAGCTCTATGGAGGAAATGTTGAAACCATCTTTGTCATTCTGCTTAAGACAGAATATGCAGTGGAGAGAGGGGGATGTTATTACCTAGAATTATATGTTAATAAATTTAACATACTGTCAGGATTGTCTAAAATTATCTATGCAAGATAAATAAATGTACCATTTTCTGCTTATTTATTACATATTGTTTTGTTCAACAGAAAGGAAATCAACATTTAAAAATCTGTAAGCAGGTTGATGCACAGAAAGACATTAAACAAATACTTACATGAATATTAAATTCCATTTTAAGATAAATTTCATCATGGAAACAATTATTATCTTCACTTAGGATAATTAAGGTCACCAGGCAGTTATTTATAAAATTTTGTTGTATCTCTTTCAATATTTTATGAAGCATGTACTTGATCTAAGTAATTTTGAGAACAATAGCTTATCTTAGAAATATACCTGCCATCCTATGGTTCGCTGATAATAGCATTTAGCTGAAAATGACAAGTCAAAATAATTATTCTTATAGGAAGTAAAAGAATGATCCTTATCTCAAAATTTATAGTGTTACAATAAAAATAAAATGTTTAAATTTTAAATATGTAATGCACAGCTTTATAAAATTTCAGTTATTACTGGAATGTAAATATTTCCAAGAAAATACAGATGGCTACAATATCTAAGCATTTAGTTAATTATAATTACTTTTAATTCAAATGTGTTCTTCCTTGTAATTGATTTTAAAATACTTAACTTCTTTGTGTATGATTTATGTCATTAACAAAACCAAGTTTCCACTGAGTAAGTAATCCAAAGTATTAAACATTGACAAATTAGTCTCTTAGATCTTGAGAGCCATATCACTTATGAATTAATGCAGCATTTTTTGACCCAGGGGAGAATATGGAAATTTTCAATTGCATGTGTCGATGTATAGGAAACTGCGATTGATTTTATATCGGGATTTAAAAGTATTATTCTTAAATTTACAAGCATGGAAAGATTAAATCATGATTGCCTTTTTTTAAAAATAAACTATATTCTCCTGTTAAGGATGTTTATAATGCATACTTTATTGAAGTGTGCTCTGGAAAAGCAGATTCACTCAGTTTATGAAAGTCATTCAGTTTATTTCACCAGTGATAGGAATGCCCCCCTTGTATTTCATAGGGAAAAATAATGAACCTTTAGATCATTTTATCTGCGGTATGTGAATGAAAATAAAACAGGGTCAAGTGCTTCTAGGAGATGACATAGGAAAACATAAAAGGCCCTTAGTAGGAAAACAAAATCATGATTGGAAATCAAAACATAGACACTACTCAAGACTCTTGCATCTTAAAAATACTTAATAAGAAAAACGTGAAGAACGAGAGTTTGTTTAGCCTACTGTCTTTAGAAACAGTACTCAGATGACAGCATCTCTTTGTGCCTGAGGCAAGGCAGAATATTTTGCTGGTATAAACATCTGTCAGTACAAATCACGTCACAAGATCAAAGAAAGAAGTAAGGTAAGATAGAGCCTAGAACAGAATACATTCTCCCAAACCCTGTTTCCAGTAACCAAATTCCTACAAATGAACTCAACTATAAAATAATAATGAAGTTGTACCTTTTTTGCTCCAGTCACTGCTAAATGACCCCACTTTTGAACACAACTGTCCTTGTGATGGGATAGTCAATATATTAGCCTTTGGGTAATATTATACACAAATGACAAAACATTGTTGTTAATTGAAGAATGATAGACTAATTGATTATAAATAAAATCAAGTTGGAAAAACCCTGTTCAAATCTGGCCATAGATTCAATCTCCAAGTGAGTTCCCTAGTAAGGGGAGCAGAGGTTGTCTCTAGTATGAACTCAATGGCAAGCTCTCTGATCAATTCCCCTGTGGAATTCAGCCTTGTCGGGCCGCATAGCAGGACAATGTATCCAGTCCCGATGAGACCTGATAGGGTATGGTTAGATATAATGGGGAGGAGGAACTCCTCTATAAGTGGACTAGTGGAGGGGCATAAGGGGGAAGAAGGAGGGAGGGTAGGATTGGAAGGAGAAGAGGGAGTGGGACACAACTGGGATATAAACTGAATAAATTGCAATTATAAAATTGAGTTGGTTTAGAGACCACTAAAATAATCAAATAAAATGTCCCTCACTAAAGGAATGAATAAAGAAAGTACTCCTTTTTTGATGGATAGACATGATATCACTTTGGAATATTATGTTTTTTACTTTACATTTAATTATTTAATTATCTATATCATACATGTATATCAGAATAAAAATAACTCTCTATATATACAATAAACAGGTTTTTATTAAGAATATCAAAGATATATATAAAAGACAAAATATGGGCATTAGCCATGAGTCATACTGGGCAGACTGCTCAGACCCTGAATAATCATTTAGCCAATGTAGCTCATGCCTTAGTTGTACATAAAGGAATTAATGCTCAACTAAAAGGAAGCTTGATGGTGTTCAATCAGAGGATTGACCTCGTGCAGGAGCAAATTGATACCCTATGGCAAATCGCTCAACCTGGCTGTCAATGAAAGTATGCTGGACTTTGTGTCACTAGCATACAACATGAGAATTTTTCCTGTGCTGCAAATCTGTCTAAACAATTGTCGAGCTATATTTTAGGTAATTGGACTGGAGAATTCGATACTACGATGGAGCAGCAGAGAGTGGCCATTGTCACGATAAATTCTACCAGAGTGGACGCAGGACTAGCCACAGGATTATTAACATGGATTGCTGCAGCCATGAATCATCTGAAGGAATGGGCGGGCATGGTAGTGTTAGCAGGCCTTCTGGTGTTGGTCTCCTTGGTTTGCCTGTGGTATATATGCAAGATTAGAGTCTCACAACAGTGTGATGCAGCCATGATCATTCAGGCCTTTACAGCCATTGAAGCAGGACATTCTCCCCAAGCATGGTTGGATACTATAAAAAGCTAAAATGATACGCTCAGGATGCGAGGCTAAGCACTGCACTCAGGGTCAGCCGCTTTGGACCCAGAGAAGAGCATGTCTGATTGCATGTGGGTTGATGCCCCAGGTCCCGCCTCTGAGAAAAAGGTATCTGACGGGTCTGATGCTCTTTGGGTGGATGACACCTAAATGAACATCTGTACAAAGTCCCAATTTATTTCTAATATCAGAGATCAGACCTCTACTCTTGCCTGATGCGTCTAAAACAAAAAGGGGGAACTGTAGAGAGCTGCGGAATGCTATGCCTTAAGGATGGAGCTGGTTTCCGCCTTCCACCTTCCCGATAGTGAGTGCTCTCTGTCATGAACAATTCCACATTTGGCTAAGGCTGAGGATCTGGCTTGCTTCCATGTATGTGGACCTATCTGCATTGCCCCCGTGGCACGCCTGGGTTGGCTACCCAGAGGCTATTTAAGCTGTGGGCTGGCTTTCCCCGGGGTCCGAGGATTGTTCAATGTTCCTGAATAAACTGCATTGAAAAAATAAATAAATAAATAAATAAATAAATAAATAAATAAATAGAAAGACAAAATATTCTAACAAATAATGTTGGATAACAACATAGTCACACTTAAATACATAACTAAGCCTATTTTCATAGCATACATAAAAATCTACTCCAGAGTGATGACTTAAGAGAAAATAAGATAAAATTCATAGATAGACAAAATATAATTCCAAGACAAAATTGAGCAGAGATCCTCTGTACATAAAAGGAAACAGTCTGTGAAACAAAGAGCCAGCCAATAAGATGGGGAAAATGTTTGCTAATTTTGCATATGGTAAGAGAATAATATTCAAGATAAAAATAAAAATTTATAGAAAACAAAAAGCTTCCATAAACAAAAAAAATCTTCCATAATTATTCCTCTAAGAAAGACTAATAGATATATTTTTTAAAAAATTCTGAACACCATTAATCAAAGCAGATGTACTAAATGAAACAACAAGAGATTGCTTCATACCTGTTACAATAAAAATTATTTTTTTAAATATAACTAGTGTTGGGAAGGATATAGCAAAATGGTATATCATGTTTAATATTGGTGAATCTGGAAAATATACATACTACAATATCATATAATTAAGTTGAGAAGATATTCTTGTAAAATTGACTTTTATTCACCATGTGTGGTTGTCATTGCAGAGGCTTACTGCTGAGCATACAAACGCTTTCTAAGTCTTTCTGAACTCTGGCTGACTGGTTCAACTCAGCTTTTCTGGATCAAAACTTCTCTCCAAGCTGACTGATTTAGTCTGGCTTCTTTCAGTTTCTCACTTGATTGCTCTAGTTGACCTCAAACTTACTCTGGTAATTTGTTCAAATTTTCTGGCTCGTTTTATTTCTGGCTTCAAGTGCCTCTGCTGACCTTCACTGAACTACATGAATTCATGAACAAACTCAGTTCCATTGGTCTGCAGTCACTGCACTGACAGCAAATGCCTCCTAACTGACAGACAGACTGACTGACCTCAATTGAAGTGACGGAACTGATTTTCTCTTCCTGCAAAATTCATAAGTAGACTCTCTTTTCCTCTTTATTCTTTGCTAGTTTATGAGCATAAACTTTCAGTTATGCCAGTTGTGGAAAGCTTTACTATCTACAGGCCGTGTCTCTGTTTTATTGTCTTCTGATCTCCAATTTTCCTTCCTGCCTCAGGCTCCCAGGAAATTGGGAGTACAGGCATGTGTCACTATTATCAGCACCTTCTCTGACTTTATTTCCCCCTTTTATATAACAAATGAATTGGTTCCATGAACTGCAACAAAGTATTTTGAAGGCATAGTTTTCTAGTGATAATATATGGCAAACATAAAATCCGGTATATTATAAACTACAGTAGTGAGAAAACAATGGGGTGACTTGACATTCACAAAATGATGAATGAAAATGACTCTCAGTGTGAAAGTCTGTTTTGACTTTATCATTCTTCAGAAAATGGGGCATGTCACTTCTGTGTTTCAGGACGTTCAGAGGTAAGGCTTCTTGGTATAAAGAAAAGGAAGTAAGGCATAGTCATAGTCCGGGAGGAGGAGATAGGAATCTATAAGAAAATTATTCAGTCTTCTAGAGGATCCTCTATGTCTTAGAGATGACACCAGTTAGTTAGTTAATAACATCATACTTGGAATTTAAAAGTAGATTTTCTCATAAATTTGACAACAAGCGAAAAGTTATATCTTAACCAATTACCAAATATTGTATTGAAATTCTATCAAGAGTCATTAGAGAAAAAAATGTTAACAGGGTTCAAGTAGATATGAAGAATACAATTATATTCTAAGAAGACAAGATCTGTCAAATAAAACAACTCCCAATAAATACACCGGAAAATGTATTAACTTTTAAGTGGATGTTGTAAGATACACAATCATCTGATATTTATAGAAATATATGGCCTGTACACAAAGATCAATCTAAGATAATATTAAAGAAATGTGTCTATATGAATATAATCAGAACTTAAATAGTAACAAATAATTTAATAAATAGCATAAGAATCATAAACTAAACACTGAAAGAGGTTAAAACTTACCTAAAAATACTTAATATTGTGAAATAGCAATAAACACAAATTATTTAAAAACATTATTTTTAAAATATGACTTATAAATTTGATTTCTTTAATGGCTGGTAAATTATTAAATTAGTATAAAAATCTGTCAATCCAGACAATCTAAAATATTACTTCCTATTTTTTATTTATTGAAAATAATTTTCTCAAATAAAAATATTTATATTGTAATTTTTTCTCCCCTACTCCTCCAAGCTCATCCCAACCTCCTCTCCCATCCAGCTCCAATCCTATTCTATTTCTCATCTTAAAAAAAAGATTTCTAAGTGGTAGCAATATAATATAATAAAATAAATACAATATTACAAAGTCTTAGACTATACACAATCCAATTTCTAGAAGCCATACAGATATTCAGTGATTAAGAATATACAGTATTTGTATTAAGTAGGTGTGTAGAACAGTAAACACAACTGAAATTTTATTATTAGCCTTTTAGTTTATGATAGCAATGATTTTGACGGAAGGTGCCGGAATAACCAAACAGGGAAACACATGTTTGTTTCTTTGATTTAAATACATCTTTTGCTAGTTTCATAATCACATGTAATGCATGCTAGTTGCTTTCACCTTTATTACCCGATTTGATGCTCCTGCTCTCTCCTACTGACATCCTTCTTCAAAAGTAAGGCAACTAGATATCTGTGTGGTAACAATTCCATAGTATATTTAAAAAGAAAAAAGAAATCTCAGGGTTGCTTTCATTTGAATATCCCTCATGACAAAGGACATTGAACACTTTCTTTAAGCATTTCTCTGCCATTCAGTATTCCTCTGTTGAACATTCTGTGCTTAGCTCTGTGCTCCATTTTTAATTACATTACTTGATTTGTTGCTGTTTAACTTCTCAAGTTATTTATATATTCTGGATATCAGCCCTCTGTCAGTTATAGGGTTGGTGAAGATCCTTTCCTTATCTGTAGGTTATCATTTTGTTCTGGTGACAGTGTCCTTTGCTTTACAAAAGCTTTTCAGTTTCATGAGGTCCCATTTATTGAATGTTGATCTTAGAGTCTGTGCTGTTGGTGTTCTGTTTAGGAATGTGTCTCCTGTGCCAATGAGTTAAAGGTTCTTTCCCACTTTTTCTTCTAACAGGCTTAGTGTGTCTGGTTTTATGCTGAGGTTTTTTATCCACGTGGACTTTAATTTTGTGCAGGGTGGTGAATATGGATCTATTTGCATTTTTCTATACATAGACATCCAGTTAGGCGGGCATCATTTGTTGAAGATGCTATCTTTCTTCCACTGTAAAAACTGATACCCAACCAAGGACCATGCATGGAGAGGACCTAAAACCCCTGCTCAGATGTAGCTCATAGACTCAGTCTTCAAGTGGCTCCCTAATGGTTCCTTAATAAGGGGAGCAGGGGCTGTCTCTGGCATAAACTCAGTGAAAGACTCTCTGATGTTCTCCCTTGAGGGGGAGCATCCTTGCCAGGCCACAGAGGAAGACAAAGCTGCGAGTCCTGATGAGACCTGATAAAGTAGGGTCAGATAGTAGGATAGAAGGATCTCCCCTATTAGTGGACTAGGGGAAAGGATCAGAGGCAGAAGCATGAGGAAGGGTTGGGAGGAGACAAGAGTAGGGAGGGGCCCATAGCTGGGAAACAATATGAATAAATTGTAATAAATAATAATAATTTTAAAAAGTTAAAAAATTGAGAAAAGAAGAAAACCAAAACAGACAAGAGACTGAAGTGCAATGATATTAAAACTGTAGAATAAAAATAGAAAATGTTTAATTTTTCTTGGTGGTGAACTATCCATTTCTTTTCAGTGTAACAACAAGACGCACAAATATATAAAGAGAAGTAACGCATGAACTGATTGTTCATCAAAACTCCAGTGTTGTACTTGAGATGCTACATCAGAAAAATAAAAAGATAAACAACGAAAAAGTAGAAGACATTCACAAATGGTATGACTGCAGGGGGCGAGTATTCATCACGAAAAACAACTGCTGTGACAGGTAACTCAAATTTAAAAGAAAAATTTGCAGGGGTATTTCTCCAAAGACAAAATACAAGTAGCAAATAGGCATGTAATAACACTCTATGAATCATTATGAAAAATGCAAAACAAGCAAAATTGAGATTCTGCCTGACATTCACTAAGATAGGAATAATACATAAGATTTACAATAATAAGTATTGCTTAATAATGTGAATAAATGATGACCATGACATAGTGATTAGGTACTTAACAAGAGGTGTTTTGTTCTCCTCACCTGATATTCTTACCCTAAACATGACCCGAAAGGCCAAGTGCATTTAATGTGCTGAAACTGCAAATGGCTTCATGAAATAACTCATCCTGTTCTGTCAGTATTCTTCTATTAGAGAAAATTGTCTTCCTTGGCAAATAATTTGTGCAATAGAATGATTTCAGCTATAACTTTGGAATAGTAAGTAATTTGCCACACTTAAAGACAAGGCTATTTTTAAAGTGAAGAGTGAGAACTAAAACAAAATGTCTGGTTCCTTTTGCCTCTGGGAACAAACAGCTGGCAACATACCTTCCTTTTCCTTTCCTCTCATTTGTTAACTTCTCTTATATATTTTTATTTAAAGTAGATATTTGAAATTAATAGCACAGTACTTCTTTAAGAGCGTATTAGCTCAGAATGCATTCATCTTTAGGGGCTAGATAAATGGCTAAGTGTTAAAGAGCACTTGTTCATACAGAAGACCTAGGTTATGTTTCCACTACCTATGTAGTGGCTCGCAAACAATCATGTAGTGAGTTCAAGGAGATTCAACTTCCTGTGCTGGTATCTTCAAGGACAAAGCACTCACATGATGCACTTACATGCAGTCTAAAACCTCATACACATAGCTAAAATTATTCTGTTTTCTAAAAGTAATTGAATATCTTAAACAAGCTGAAATAATCATTTTCTCACTATTTTACAGTGGTGCTGGAATAAGGAGACCATTGAAAGCAGAGCATAAATCCAATAAAGATTCCATGTGAAATCTTTTTCAGACATTGAATAAATAATATATATTTAGTGAAGGAGTAAATATTTGTTGGATATAATAGAAACATGTGTTTTCTATGAATTTTTCTAATATAGTTGCCAAATGGCAAGTCTCATGCATGAAGAATAAATGATAGTTTGCCAATTTTCAGTGGGTAGAAGTGTAAGATAAAGATACCCTCTTACGATTTTTAAAAGGGACAATTTTTAACCACTCATAAAAGTAAATTCATCTTCAGAGTAATTAGATTGTTTTGTGGCTGGGGGTTTCAGTCCAGTGTTTTTCTAGCAAGGAAGAAACTGCATTTCGTATTCAGCCATGCTTAAATCATCATGGTGCTGCATACTTTTCATTTCAGTACACAAGAGCAAGAAGGACCAAAATTTTAAGATCATCTTTGTCTATATAACAAGTTCAAGCCTGCCTGGGCTTTCCTGACAACATGATCCTCTGTCTTAAAATTAATTATAAAATGAATTTTGTATATGAACCATATGATATAGCATTATGTCACACTGGTTTTTAAAATGTTACAAGCTATACAAGATATGAGAGTCCTTCTTTTCCAATTTAAGGAATGAGCCAAGTAGCCTGTTATATATCCATCATGTGACACAAATGTGAAACTTCAAGTTAGATTATTCAAATTGACTCTAAAAAAGATTACCCCTGGAAACCACTTACAGACTTCATGGGGTACAAATGGCTTGGCTGCTGATTGGTTTTAACCAATGCACAACAGTCTCCAATGACTACCAATTTGCATCCTGGTGTTATTCAAGGCATTACCTGTGGTCCTGAAGGCCATATTTGGTAAAAAGGATTCACTTGTTTAAAGAGTGTCTTTTCTGTTTCTTCCTGGGTAGGACTTTGCAGATTTAAACTGCAGGTTTAAACTTTAATGCCCTTGAGTTTAAACTTTTACTTTAAGGAATACTTTTTCTTTTCAGTGTTGGGCCATTGTTCACATCTGATTTGTAGGACACAGCTCAGACATATATACTACAGTATAATAAAAATAATTAATATTCTACATATTGAATATTTAATTCCCTTTGTGTTAAAATTTTTCTGTTAGTGTTATTATAATCTCTTCAGATGTTTTATTACTCTGAGAGAATTTTTCACATTTCCAACCCCTATCAGAACCACCTACATACTCACACAATTTTGTCCATTTCTGTTTTGTTTTATACTGTATATTCTTAAACATGTGACAGTCTACTGGAATGAGGTAAACTCAGTTTTGGTCAAAGCCTTAAAGAAAACTTACTCTCCCTTTCCCAGCAGCTTTCAAGTGCCCATAGTTTCTTGCCTTCTGGTAGGGCTGTGTTCCTTTCTCTGTGCTGGAATTTGTCTGATTTTAGTTTTCACTTGTCTTTTATATGCTATGGAAAGGCTGTGAGTTGTATGTGCTATGGAAATGCTGTATATAACTGATATGCTGTGCTCTGGAAAACTATTATACTTTAGCCACTTACCTCTGGCTTTTAAAATCTTTTGCATTGATACAGAATACTTGAGAAATGGGTGTGCGATATGAATGCCTTATTTATCACAAAAATGTCTTCAGTTTTTATTCTCTGTATGTGGAGCAATTGTTGCTCTGTATGTTAAACATCATCCATTACAAAATTAACTTCTCTGGTGAGAGTTGGCTAATAAATTAATCTACAGGATAAGTCATTAGAAGTTGGTTTAATTCTATGCTTCTTTAGCAGATTAATAATTGCAGATACTCCTTTCGTGCCTATGACAAATGTAGCCACAAGTTCTGGGCCCCAATATTGATGTCAGGTATGGGTTTCAACTTGCTGAGAAAAGCTTACATCCAATCTTAAAATAGTTGATTTCTCCTTTGACATTGGTGCCACTATAACACCAGGAGCAAGTCTTTCCAAGTCTGGTTATTATTACAGCTCACAGCGTTCACAACTATATGAGATTACTATATTTCTCCAGTAATATGCACTTGGTGATTTCTAGTACTATGTACGCTAGCCATTTGGGTTAAAGCTTCCAAGGGAGTACCAGATTGATTTCTCAGTGTCATATGAATCAAGTATGTTGTATCTTTAGCAACAGGGTATTGTTTTCAAATTTCAGATGCTGTTCTCTAACAATTTGAGCTTTGCAATTAATAAAAACCTCTGTGTTCTGGTTAACATTAGGTTTATAGTACATTTACATAAAGGTTAATAATGTTCAGACAACATTTTAAAGGTAAGGAAATTAAATATTAAATCCCATGGAAATATCCAATTAGAAAATATTTGAGAAGGGGCGGAACCAAGATGGCGACTAGCACACACAGTTTCTGAGCAGTGGGATACCTGATCTTCTGAGTTGGAGAATGGAAGGAGCCCCAACCCAGGAAAACCACAGCGAGGCTTTCTGAACAACAGGAAACATCACAGGAGGTGAAAACTTTGGCCTCCTGTCACCCAGAGACTTGCTCGGGGAAGGAGAGAAACGATCCTTTGTTCTTGCAGCACGGCACTCCCTTCCCCCAGACCTCCTTCCTCCTCTGCACAGCAGCACAGCGGACTCATCTTTCTCAGCACAGACCTAACCACCTGG
Organism: Meriones unguiculatus; assembly: GCF_030254825.1. NCBI lineage: Eukaryota > Metazoa > Chordata > Mammalia > Rodentia > Muridae > Meriones > Meriones unguiculatus. The sequence continues at coordinate 109,914,785 of NC_083350.1, read as the reverse complement.
GGTATACAGCCGCTGAGACGGAGCCCCAAGCACTTTAGCGACAGACAAAAGCCAGCAGTACATGTCCCTGAGTCCCAGATTCGCACAGCTTCTGCACCATCCTCCCAGGGCGCGAATCTGCTAGACACCATACTAGCTCCACAGGATTGCCATCACTTAAAGTACGGCCCTCCCAATCCCACAGTGACAGAGAATACGCTATATACTCACTAAAACCAGGCAGAAACGTCATACAACCTGGACACACCTGGCACTGGGGCTCCCAAGCTTGGAGAGCACTATGAAGAGATCCCAGGACTTCCCAGAAAGCATTGGGACTAGCAACCCAGTCTCCAGTTACAGCAGGACTTGGTAGCGGAGCAGCACTGAACTGGCGGGGCACCACAGCTTTCGAGTTTAAGACTAACCAGGGCCAAACCAGAGAACAGAGAGCCTGGTTACCCCATCACTGCTGAAGTGACCACCCTGAAATCTCCAGCTGCAGCAAGACCTCAGAACCTGGCAGTGACAGCAGCACAGAACTGGCGGAACACATCAAAGAAGCAGGGCCAAACCAGAGAGCAGAGAGCCCCGGATACCACTATCTCTGCCAAGAGACCTGCCTTCCTCAGCACACGCTGAGAGTGCTCAGCTTCCAGAAGAACTCTCCAGATACCAGAGAGAGACAGCACCAGTCTGATCTGCAGAATCCAAAAACAAACAGGGAAGGTTTTAGATAAGCCAATGGCCAGGGGTAGGCGAAAGAACAATTCCAACATAAATCAGGACATCATGACATCACCAGCAAACCCCAAAATCGATGGATACTCCAACTCAGCAGAAGCACAGGAAAATAATTTTAAAGCCATGCTTGCCCAATTATTTGAGGCTCATAAGGAGGAAATGAACAAGTCTTTCAAAGAGATGGCCAGTCAATTGGAGGCAAAGAAAGAAGAAATAGACAATATCCTTAAAGAAACACAGGCAAACATAGCCAAACAAATAGATACACAAGTAGAGGAAAAAGTAGTGGCATATAAAAAGGAAATGAAAAAAGAAATAGAGGCCATCGTAGAGAGACAGGAATCCAAATTCAAACACATGAAAGAAATGGTGCAAGGCATGAAAACAGAATTAGAATAAATAAAGAAAACACAAAATGAGAAAACCCTTGAGCTGAAGAACTTGGAGAAAAGATCAGGAACCACAAAAGTAAGCATCACCAACAGAATACAAGAGATGGAAGAGAGAATCTCTGGAGCTGAAGACACACTTGCAGAAATGGATACTTCTCTCAAAGAAAAAGTAAAATCAGAAAAGTTCCAATCACAAAATATCCAAGAAATCAAGGATGCTATGAAAAGACAAAATCTAAGAATAATAGGAATTCACAAAAAAGAAGACTCCAGACTCCAAGGTCCAGAAAATATTTTCAAGAAAATCATAGAAGAAAATTTTCCCAACTTAAAGAAAGAGATGTCCATAAATATACAAGAGGCCTACAGAACTCCAAATAGACTAGACCAGAAAAGAAACACATCACATCACATCATAGTCAAAACACTAAATCTACAGAACAAAGAAAAGATATTAAAAGCAGCAAGGGAAAAAGGCCAAGTAACATATGAAGGTAGACCTATCAGAATCACACCGGACTTCTCATCAGAAACTATGAAAGCCAGAAGGGCCTGGGCAAGTATCATGGAGACTCTAAGAGATCACAAATGTCAACCCAGACTACTATACCCTGCAAAGCTTTCAATCAACATAGATGGAGAAAACAAAATATTCCATGACAAAACTAAATTTACACAATATCTACACAGCAAACCATCCCTACAGAAGATACTAGAAGGAAAACTCCAATCCAATGAAAACAAATTCACCCAAGAAAACAGGGCATACAGATAATGTCCCAACAAAAATGAAAAGAAAACAAGCAATGAAACAGGGTTAGATCATCGACTCCATTACAAAAGGAACTAACATGCATTGGTCACTATTATCTATCAATATCAATGGACTCAACTCACCAATAAAAGGACACAGGCTAACAGAATGGTTAAGGAAACAGGATCCAACATTCTGTTGCATCCAAGAAACACAGCTATGCAACAAAGACAAACACTACCTCAGAGTAAAGGGTTGGAAAACTGTTTTTCAAGCAAATGGTTCCAGAAAACCAGCTGGAGTAGCCATCCTAATATCTAATAAAATAGACTTTCAACCCAAGTTAATCAAAAAAGATAAGGAGGGCCACTATATTCTCATCAAAGGAAAAATCCACCAAGAGGACATCACAATCTTGAATATCTATGTCCCAAATACAAGAGCACCGACATCCGTAAATGAAACATTATTAAAGCTTAAATCATACATTGATCCTAATACCTTAATAGTGGGAGACTTCAACACTTCACTCTCACCAAGGGACAGATCAACTAGACAGACACCAAATAGAGAAATAAAAGCACTCACAGAATCCCTAAGTCAAATGGACCTAATAGACGTCTACAGATCATTTCACCCAAACTCAAAAGAGTACATCTTCTTTTCAGCACCGCATGGAACCTTTTCCAAAATAGACCATATAGTGGGCCACAAAGCAAGCCTCAACAGATACAAAAGGATTGAAATAATCCCTTGTATACTATCTGACCACCATGGACTAAAGCTCGACCTCAACAACAACAGAAAAAACAAAAAGCCGACACGCACATGGAAACTGAACAACTTACTACTCAATGACAGCTGGGTTAAGGAAGAAATAAAGAAAGAAATTAAAGACTTCCTAGAATTCAATGAAAAGGAAAGCACAACATAGCCAAATTTATGGGACACATTGAAAGCAGTGCTCAGAGGAAAATTTATAGCACTAAATGCCTGCAAGAGGAAATTTGTAACATCACATACAAACAACTTAATGGCCCAACTGAAAACCCTAGAAAAAAAAGAAGCAGATACACCCAAGAGGAGCAGACGGCTGGAAATAATCAAACTAAGGGCTGAAATCAATCAACTAGAAACAAATAAAACTATCCAAAGAATCAATGAAACAAAAAGCTGGTTCTTTGAGAAAATCAACAAGATAGACAAACCCTTAGCCAAACTAACTAAAAAGCAGAGAGAAACTATCCAGATCAGCAAAATCAGAAATGAAAATGGGGACATAACCACAGACATTGAGGAAATCCAAACAATTATTAGGTCATACTACAAAAGCCTATATGCCACAAAAATTGAGAATCTAAATGAAATGGATAATTTTCTTGAAAGATTCCATCTACCAAAACTAAGTCAAGATCAGGTAGAAAGACTGAATAGCCCTATATCTCCCAAGGAAATCGAAGCAGTCATTAACAGTCTCCCCTCCAAAAAAAGCCCTGGACCAGATGGCTTCAGCGCAGAATTCTACAAGACCTTCAAAGAAGTGCTAACTCCAATTCTCCTCAAGCTATTCCACAAAATAGAAACAGAAGGAACACTACCAAACTCATTCTATGAAGCCACAGTCACCTTAATACCTAAACCACACAAAGACCCAACAAAAAAAGAGAACTTCAGGCCTATCTCTCTTATGAACATTGACGCAAAAACCGAATCCAAGAACACATCAAAGATATCATCCATCATGACCAAGTAGGCTTCATCCCAGGCATGCAAGGGTGGTTCAACATACAGAAATCCATCAATGTAATCCACTACATAAACAAACTGAAGGAGAAAAACCACATGATCATCTCCTTAGAAGCCGAAAAAGCATTTGACAAAGTCCAACACCCATTCATGTTTAAAGTCTTGGAGAGATCAGGGATACAAGGCACATACCTAAACATAGTAAAGGCAATATATAGCAAGCCTATAGCTAACATCAAACTCAATGGAGAGAAACTTAAATCAATCCCATTGAAATCAGGGACAAGACAAGGCTGTCCATTGTCCCCATATCTCTTCAACATAGTACTTGAAGTCCTAGCAAGAGCAATAAGACAACTAAAGGAGATCAAGGGGATACAAATCAGAAAGGAAGAGGTCAAAGTGTCACTATTTGCAGATGATATGATAGTATACATGAGCGACCCCAAAAATTCAACCAGAGAACTCCTTCAGCTGATAAACACCTTCAGCAAAGTGGCAGGATACAAAATCAACTCAAAAATATCAGAAGCCCTCCTATATACCAAAGACAAAAAGGCTGAGAAAGAAATTAGGGAAACAACACCCTTCACAATAGCCACTAATAACATAAAGTACCTTGGTGTGACTCTAACCAAGCAAGTGAAAGACCTGTTTGAGAAAAACTTCAAGTCTCTGAAGAAAGAAATCGAAGAAGATATCAGAAGATGGAAAGATCTCCCGTACTCATGGATTGGTAGGATTAACATTGTGAAAATGGCCATACTGCCAAAAGCAATCTACAGATTCAATGCAATTCCCATCAAAATACCAACTCAATTCTTTACAGACCTTGAAAAAAAGATTGTCAGCTTCATATGGAGAAACAAAAAACCCAGAATCTCCAAAACAATCCTGTACAACAACAGATCATCTGGAGGTATCTCCATTCCTGATCTCAAGCTGTACTACAGGGCAACAGTAATAAAAACTGCATGGTATTGGCATAGAAACAGAAAGGAGGATCAATGGAACCCCATAGAAGACCCAGAAATAAATCCACACACATATGAATACTCGATATTCGACAAAGAAGCCAATTCCATTCAATGGAAAAAAGACAGCATCTTCAACAAATGGTGCTGGACCAACTGGATGTCTACATGCAGAAAAATGAAAATAGATCCATATTTATCACCCTGCACAAAACTAAAGTCAAAGTGGATCAAGGACCTCAACATAAAACCAGATACCCTAAATCAATTGGAAAAAAAAGTGGGGAACAGCCTAGAACTCATTGGCACAGGAGACAACTTCCTGAACAGAACACCAACAGCACAGGCTCTAAGAGCAACAATCAATAAATGGGACCTCATGAAACTGAAAAGTTTCTGTAAAGCAAAGGATACCGTCATCAAAACAAAACGACTGCCTACAGATTGGGAAAGAATCTTCACTAACCCTTTATCTGACAGAGGACTAATATCCAGTATATACAAAGAACTAAAGAAGCTGAAAAGCAGCAATCCAATAATCCAATTAAAAAATGGGGAACAGAGCTAAACAGAGAATTCTCGACAGAGGAATATCGAATGGCAGAAAAACACTTAAAGAAATGCTCATCCTCATTAGCCATCAGGGAAATGCAAATCAAAACGACCCTGAGATATCACCTTACACCCATCAGAATGGCCAAGATGAAAATCTCAAGCGATAACACATGCTTGAGAGGTTGTGGAGAAAGGGGAACCCTCCTCCACTGCTAGTGGGAATGTAAACTGGTACAACCACTCTGGAAATCTATCTGTCGCTTTGTAAGACAAATAGGAATAGTGTTTCCTCCAGACCCAGCTATACCACTGCTAGGTATATCCCCAAAGTTTGTTCAAGTACACAAAAAGGACACTTGCTCAACCATGTTTATAGCAGCTCTATTTGTAATAGCCAGAACCTGGAAACAACCCAGATGTCCATCAACGGTGGAATGGGTACAGAAATTATGGTATTTTTATACAATGGAATACTACTCAGCAATCAAAAAGGAGGAAATCATGAAATTTGCAGGCAAATGGTGGGATCTAGAAAAGATCATTCTGAGTGAAATATCCCAGAAGGAGAAAGACAAACATGGGATATACTCACTTATATAGACCTATAAGATATGATAAACATAATGAAATCTATACACCTAAAAAAGATAATCAATTGAGCGGACATGGGGTAAGATGATCAATCCTCGTTTAGAAAGACAGATGGGATGTGCATTGAACGTATGACAGGAGTCTACTGAGTGCATCTGAAAGACTCTAACTAGCAGTGTTTTCAAAGCAAAGACTCATGACCAAACCTTTGGCAGAGTACAGGGAATCATAAGAAAGAAGGGGAGTTAGTCTGATGGGGAAAGGATAGGAGCTCCACAAGGACCAAATATATCTGGGCACAGGGTCTTTTCTGAGACTGACATTCAACCAAGGACCATGTATGGATATAACCTAGAACCTCCACTCAGATGTAGCCTGTGGTAGCTCAGTAACCAATTGGTTTCCCAAAGTGAGGGGAACAAGGACTATTTCTAACAGGAACTCAAGGACTGGCTCCCCGAAGGGAGGAGCAGTCCTGTTAGGCCACAGAGGAGGGCTTTGCAGCCAGTCCTGAAGATACCTGATAAAACAGGATCAGATGAATGGGGAGGAGGTCCCCCCTATCAGTGGACTTGGAAAGGGGCACGGTGGAGATGAGGGAGGGAGGGAGGGACTGGGAGGGAATGAGGGTTCGGGACACGGCTGGGATACAGAGTTAATTAAATGTAACTGATAAAAAAAAAACAAAATAAAATAAAATAAAAAAAGAAAATATTTGAATCAAGTTCTGTAATATCTGAACTTTTAAATATTAATATCTGTTAAGGCTCAAAATATATTTTAATAAGTTCACAGCTTACAAATAAGGAAATATTTAGTTATTAGAATATATGATCGATATTTTTAAAGTATTTCTGTACTGTATACTACAGTACCATGGAACACACATGACAGACTGTATTCACAGAGACATGCCAGTGATGAGTAACAGTGATAACTGATCATAGATTATCACAATATAAAAGCTATGTTACACAAGAAGCCATATCTATGATAGAGACACTGAAGCTTGTGCCCTCACTGGGGTTTTTCATCATAACTCAGATGAAATGAAATGTTGAATGCTCATTCTCCTTCCCTACTGTCTGACCCTAGCCTATCAAGTGGCATCAGGACTGCCTAGATCTTCTTCCTCTATGGGCTGTCTAGGTTGCCACACACGGGAAAAGTGATAGGGAGAAAGAGTGAAGGACTGTGAGACTGGGAGAAGATGGGGGGGACTACAACCAGGATACAAAGAGAATACATTGGTTATAATAATAATAAAAAGAAATTAAAAAGAAATGTTGAATGGAGGAGCCTAAATTATCTTGAGCTTTCATTTACATATTACCTCTGTACTTTTCATGACACTTTTATCACATTTACATTATCCTAATAAATAAGATTATCAGATAATTAAATTAAACTATATATACTTGAACTGTGAAACATCATAATACCATGGCTTTGCTGCAGCCTGCCACTCTATCCTCTCACAAATAAATCTGTTAACAGTATAGAGTTATCTCTTTTTTGGTTGCATGGTTATAAAAGTTTCTAGGTATTGGTAGTTCATTCATATTTTGCTCCAAATAAAGAGATTTTCTTTAAGGTAGAGATGTATTTTGTAGTGACAAAATCCATAAAGATTTGTACATGTATTATCGTCTATAGACACCTATTAATGTTTACCTTTTAAGAGATAAACCAAATGTGGAGAATACGTCTAAAAAAAACTAGTGTAAAAAATATTGCAGGTTTTTATATTTGTTTATTTATGTTGTACCTTTTTAAATAACTGCAAATGTACAACATTGTGTACTTAGAGAACAGAGGGAGTCACTTTCTTCTTCAGCAACATGGGTAAAAGCCATGAATAAAAGCCATGGTTTCAGTTTTCTGGATGGGCTGGATCAATTTTATCCAGGTAAGCCATTTCACTGAGCCAATATATAATTTGTTTTTCTTTTCATCTCTTCTTTTTAAACCAATGACAATATAGAACAGAAACTGATTGTAAAAATGTAGAAAATTTTAAAGCTAATAATAATTGTTGTAAGACTATGGCCTGATATAGATTGAAAGGACAGGAAGATCTCTGGTTAGTTAGAATGCAAAAAGGAATACAGGGAGTGACTTCTGATGATCACATTGCATTTTATGAGATGTCATGGTCCTGTGCATATTATGATTCTATTAGCTATTGTAAGGATTAGTGAGATTATACAGAGGAATAATCTCTTTACCAACATACTTGAGAAGCTAAGCAGTAAATTCATTGTTTACATTTATGCATTAGTACATTTTTGATGACTATACATTGAACAGAATTAAGATAAGGCACAGTGGAGATCAGCTCTAAAATGGACAAAAACTTGGTTTTTAATGATCATGTCATTTTTTAAGAAGTAAGTTTAAATACGTAATTTATAGTGCATTCTTACCTTATTTTCAAGTAGTCATTATATTTTTATATCACATAAAGGCTTTGCACTTGCAGGTTTATATATAATGAGATTTGTCTTATCAGCTCCAGCAAGTGACAGAATAATGAGAAACCAGTCACAATTATGGACTAACTACCACATTGCACATTGCATTCACTCTACTCTGTCAGCAATGCATCTTACTAAATTATATTTTCATATTTCCCATGCAGGATAGAAATTCATGTTAATCTGTGTTGAATAACAAAGGTATACAATTTCCCAAAATGTTAAAATCACAAAATTGTGTGACAAATGGGAACACGACTAATCTTAGTTCAAGAGTCCCACCTGCTAACCATTTTGTTCCATTGCCTACTTGGGTAAGTAAAAGCTTTCACTGTAAAACAGCCAAACTGTTATTGACAGAAACCACCCAAAAATCATTCCTGCAAGAAAAGTGAAGACACCATATTCCAAACTTGTAATTATCCTCCTCTAAAATCTCAGCGAGTTTGTTACCGATGTTTCTTTGAATCTCCTGCTCACTGAAGCCCTATTTAGCCCTCCCTTCTCTGAATGGGCAGTCACCTGGTATGATTCCAATAAGTTCTTTTTATTTCTTCTGTTATGATGGTTTTATTTTATATCCTTTGGGGGAAAGAGGGAACAAGGCATAAATTCATCTGACTTTCGATCACTCATCCTTAAATGGGATGTCTTTACCAAACTCTTTCCTTTAAATATGAGATATCTACTTTGAAACGGTGGCAGAAAATGTGTTAAGAGCCAGAGGTGGATGATGAGTACAAGAAAAGAGTATCTTTCTTTCAAAACTCTGATGCTCCTGACCTTCATATAAACCCAAGTAGCATATGACTGTATATAAATTAGACATGCACAGGTTGAAGACAGACAGGCTCCCTGACAAGAGAAGAAGATGAAGACAGTCCTAACTTGAATAAAAAAAAAAAAAAAAAAAAAAAAAACAATGTGCAATTGATACCTTATGGAAATTGATAACCAGTTTCTACAATAGAGTGCCTTGCATCATCTTCTGAGAGGCTCTACCCAGCAGCTCCTCAAAATAGATGCTGAGACCCACAGCCAAACATTTGTAAATGCATAGGGACTCTTGAGGAATAGTGGAAGGAAAAACAAAGGGACCCAGAAGTGACAGGAGCTCCACAAGAAAAACAACAACAACAACAACAACAAAAACAAAACAGAGCTAACCAGGGCACAAAAGAGTTTGTGGAGACTGAAGCATCAATGAAGGTCAACGCATGAATTGGATCAATCACCCTACAAAGATGTAGATGTAGCAGATTGGCAGCTTAGACTTCAAGTGGGTCTTCTAGTAAGGGAAATGGGGACTGCATTGGACCAAGACTCACTTTCCAGCTTTTAGATTGCTTTCCCCTGGAAGGAATGACTTAACAGGACAAAGAGGAAGAGTACAAATTCACCTGATGCATCTTGGTGAGCTAGAAGTGGATGGGAAAGAAAGAAAAAAGGAGGTGGAATGGACTGGAAGCAGAAGGGGGGAGGGAAAGAGGGTAAGACTAGGAGGGCAGGAGAGAAAGGGATACAAAGATGTAAAGTAAATAAAATAAATAAATGAGATACTAAATTAACTTACAAAACAAACAAAATATAACAGTTATCAAACATATATATTGTTAAGAATTGGCATGTCATATATTTAAATTCAAATTAAATTTAAATTTTACATTATTTATAATAAGTATAATTTTTACTATATTTACTTTGAAATTGCCAAGAGAAATTGCATGATTTGTCCATGATTACAAAATGCATAAATGGAAGAATGTGGAGAGTATCCTCTCTGGTTCTAAACCCACCTTCCATAGAGAATCAGTCTTACAAATGTGCAAATCAATATTCCTTCTCAATATCACATAATAGAAATAATCAAATTTTCATTCAGTTTTGTTTGTATTAGTTATATTTTGTTATGCACTATTGGAGAGCTAATGGTATTTTGCTCTGTGCATATGAGTTTGTATGTTGTTTGATCTTAGTAAAAGATCTTCCTTCATTAAACAAGAACGTCTGAACTCCTAGAAGGAAATGTCATGCAAATAAATTTTCCAATCCAATCAAAATGAATTTATTCTTTTTATTCTCAGTAGTAAAATACAAGCAAGAGAAATTAAGAGATGACAAATCTAAATATTTGTTCACTGAATATAACATTTATGAAAACAAAGCAAATAAAAATATAAAAATATTAGAGTTGATATATTAGTGACCAATGAATGTTAGTTCCTTTTATTGTGGAGTTAGTGGTGTTACTGTGATTCATTACTTGTTTTTTTTTAATTTTCGTTGTGAAGTTATCTGTATCTTATGTTATCTTGGATACACCTAAAGAAGGTGAGCTAGAAGGAGGACCCTGGGTAAGATGATTGGTCCTCTTTCAGAAAGGCAAACAGAATGGACGTTGGCAAATGGAGAAAACAGGAAACAGGACAGGAGCCTACCACAGGAGCCTCTGAAAGATTCTACTTAGCAATGTATCAAAGCAGACACTAAAACTCATAAACAATGTTTTGGCAGAGTGCAGGCAATCTTATGAAAGAAAGGCGAGATAGTATGACCTGGAGAGGACAGGAGCTCCATAAGGTTAACAACAGAACCAAAATATCTGGGCACAAGAGTCTTTTCTGAGACTGATACTCCAACCAAGGACCATTCATGGATGTAACCTAGAACCCCTGCTCAGATGGAGCCCATGGCAGTTCAATATCCAAGTGGGTTTCTTAGTAAGGGAAAAGGGGACTGTCTCTGACGTGAACTCAGTGGCTGGCTCTTTGATGACCTACCTGATGGGGGAGCAGCTTTACCAGGACACATAGGAAGACAATGCAGGCAGCCTTGATGAGACCTGATAGGCTAGGGTTAGATGGAAGGGGAGGAGGGCCTCCCCTATCAGTGGACTTGGAAAAGGGCATGGAGGAAATAAGGATTGGAGGGTGGGATTGGGAGGGGAAGAAGGAAGGGACTACTGTATTCACTGGGATACAAAGTGAATAAATTGTAATTAATAAAACAAATACATTAAAACAGGTAAATAAAAATTTAATTATAAAAAACAGTACATGGAAAACTATATAGACATGTGGTACAAATTATGAATATAATGTTTTTATTTATTTGTATATATCATAGCAACTTCTTTACTCTGGATACATATTTACTATCAATTTAAACTAGTATTATTAGCAGTAACTAATGTATTCATGCATAAAATTGATTATTCCTTTTAAAACAAAAAAAGAATATAATACATATAATTATAATTAATGTAATAGCCATATATAAATATTATTTTAATTATTAATTATATGCTAATTTTGATAGAATTATGTTTGCATAATTTCTTCATGAAAATCTGCCCTTCAGTACTACATCACACATTCTTCTGTTTGATTTGCAGACATTACTTATTAAAGTGTTAAGAACCCTTAGTTTACTATTTGCAGGCATGTATACATTTCATTCAAAAGATTTAACAACTGATTCATTCAACTACTTCATCCTCATACACTGAGATCAACAAACTGAAAATAGCTGTTGAATTCAAGTGATGTAATTAGATATCATAACAGCTAAGTTACTATTTTTGTGAGCTTGCCAGAAAAAGAATTTTAGAAGTGACATATTACACCATAAAAAACCTTCAACAGGCTTTTTAATGATGATAAATAAGAATGTCTGAAAATCCAGGCAATTAATCCTCCTGTAATATTACATTGAAATACTAATACGGCACTCAGAGATACAAATTCATGCATAAATTTTACTTTGTAAATTTAAAGCCTGAGATTTCTACATTTTTACACTATCTTTGAAAACAATTTCAGTAATAAACTCTTATAGCCCACTTGACCATAAGTTCCCTATGTGGCTAAAATAACCCCAAATTGATACTCCTCTTGCCTCTATCAGCCCTGTGCTAGAATTAGAAACATTTCATCTTATCTAATGATTCATATAAAACCAGAGAACTAAAACAGGGCTTTATAGATGTTAGGCAAACAGGCTTCCAACTTAGTTACATTCCAACTTATGATAAAACTCTTTAAATTTCATTGGCATGAAATTTATTAATAAGGTTACACTTTTCATTACTAAGAAAAATATGTGAAAAATGTAATCAATGTTTATACTGAAAGATTTGTTTTGGTTCATAGTTGCAGGGATCTTACCCAAGGTTCCATGTTTCTGTGGTATAATAAAGAGATCAGAAGCACATATAGGCATGTCGGCACAGAATTGCTCAAAATTTGTTGGATAGGAAGCAGAGAGAAAGAAAGAAGCTAAAAAGAATGCTTATCTTTTAATATAAGTCCTCCATCCTCCATTTTTACCAACAAAAATCCACTTCAACTGTTTCAGTGCCTCTCAACAGTGTACTACAAATTTTGATTCATCAATAGCTTTAGCCATCCAAAGAGTAAGGACTTCAAAATCTAAACCTATCCCAATAAATACATCTCTGGATTCAACTTTATGGAATAAATAAATCTTGAAAACATGAACTAACATAAGAACATTTAAAAAAAATACTATGAGAACAGGAAAGAAACCTTCCAAAATGGCCCTCTGGAGGACTCTACCCATCAGGGAATGAAAGGAGGAACTGAGACCTAGAAGCCTATTGGAAGGAAGCCCATTGGTTTCTCAGTGCCCTACTAAGGGGATCAGGTTCTGTCTCTGACATGAACTTAGTGGCAGGCTCTCTGATCACCACCCAAGGAGGGTGCAGCCTTGCCAGGCCACAGAGGAAGATGGTGCAGCCAGTCTGATGAGACGTGACAAGGTGGGGTCTGGAGGGTATGTAGAACTGGAAGGAGATGGGGAATGTTATAGATGGGATGGAAAGAAAATCAATTGAAATAAATAAATACATACATAAATAAGAGGAATTAAAAATAATATGTATTAATAAGATGAAGTTCTTAGATTTTTTAATTTAATTTAATTTTATTAATTATACCTTATTCACTTTGTATCCCCCCAAAACCCCTACCTCCTCCACTCCTGGTCCCATCCTCCCTCCCCCTTCTTCACGCATGACCCTCCCCAAGTCCACTGATAAGGGAGGTCCTCCTCTCCTTCCTTCTGATCTTAGTCTATCAGATTACATCAGGAGTAGATGGATTGTCATCTTCTGTGGCTGGTAAGGCTGCTCCCTCCTCAGGTGGAAGTGATCAAAGAACAGGCCAATCAGATTATGTCAGAGGCAGTCCCTCTTCCCATTACTATGTAATGCACTTGGACACTAAAATGCCATGGGCTACATCTGTGCAGGGGTTCTAAGTTATCTCCATGCATGGTACTTGGTTGGAGTATGAGTCTCTGGGAAGACCCCTGTGATCAAATGTTCTGGTTCTTTTGCCCTCCTTATGGAGTTCCTGTCCTCTCCAGATCTTACTACTTCCCACTTCTTACATAAGATTCCATGCACTCTGCCCAACAGTTGGCCATAAGTCTCAGTGTCTGCTTTGATAGTTTGCAGGGCAGAGCCCTTCAGAGGCCTTCTGTGGCAAGTTCCTAGCTTGGTCATTTTAGTCAGAGTCCTCTCCCTTGATGAGTTTCATTAGATGTACAGATTTTAGTAGGATTATCATATGTTATATGTCTATATGAGTGAGTATATACCCTGTGTGCCTTTCTGCTTCTGGGACAGCTCACTCAGGATAATCCTTACCAGGTCTCACCATTTACCTGCAAATTTCATGATTTCCTTATTTTTCATTGCTGAGTAATACTCCATTGTGTAGATGTACCACAGTTTCTGCATCCATTCTTCAGTTGAGGAGCTTCTGGGCTGTTTCCAGCTTCTGGCTATTATAAAGAAAGCTGCTACAAACATGGTTGAGCAAATATCCTTATTGTGTACTTGAGCCTCTTTTGGATATATGCCTAGGAGTGGTATGGCTGGATCTTGAGGAAGTGCTATTCCTAGTTGTCTGAGAAAGTGCGAGATTGCTTTTCAGAATGGTTGTACAAATTTACATTCCCACCAGCAGTGGAGGAGGGTTCCCCTTTCTCCACAACATCTCCAGCTTGTGTTGTCACTTGAGTTTTTCATCTTGGCCATTCTGATGGATATAAGGTGAAATCTCAGGTTCGTTTTGATTTGCATTTCCCTAATGGCTAGTGACATTGAGCATTTCTTTTTTTTTTTTCATCAATTACACTTTATTCATTCTGTATCCCCCCATATGCCCCTCCCTCCTCCCCTCCCAATCCCACCCTCCCTCCTCCCTCCTCCTTCTGCTTGCATGCCACTCCCCAAGTCCACTAATAGGGGAGGTTCTCCTCTCCTTTCTGATCTTAGTCTGTCAGTTCACATCAAAAGTGGCTGCATTGTCCTCTACTATGGACTGGTAAGGCTGTTCCCCCCCCCCCAGAGGGAGGTGATCAAAGAGCAGGCCAATCAGATTATGTCAGAGGCAGTCCCTCTTCACATTGCTATGTAACCCAATTGGACTCTGAACTGCCCTGGGCTACATCTGTGCAGGGGTTCTGGGTTATCTCTATGAATAGTCCTTGGTTGGAGTATGAGTCTCTGGGAAGTTCCCTGTGTTCAAATTTTCTTGTTCTGTTGCTCTCCTTGTGGAGTTCCTGTCCTCTCCAGCTCTTACTATTTCCCAGTTCTTACCTAAAATTCCATTCACTCTGCCCAACAGTTGCCCATCAGGCTCAGCATCTGCTTTGATAGTCTGAAGGGCAGAGGCTTTCAGAGGCCCTCTGTGGTAGGTTCCTAGGTTGTTTCCTGTTTTCTTCTTCTTCTGATGTCCATCCACTTTGCCTTTCCGGATGGGGATTGGACATTTTAGTTAGGGTCCTCTCTCTTGCTTAGTTTCTTTAGATGCACAGGTTTTAGTGGGTTTGTCCTATGTTGTATGTCTATATGAGTGAGTATATACCATGTGTGTCTTTTTGCTTCTGGGACAACTCACTCAGGATGATCCTTTCCAGATCCCACCATTTACCTGCAAATTTCATGATTTCCTTATTTTTCATTGCTGAGTAATATTCCATTGTGTAGATGTACCACAATTTCTGCATCCATTCTTCAGTTGAGGGGCCTCTGGTTTGTTTCCAGCTTCTGGCTATTACAAATAAAGCTGCTACACACATGGTTGAACAAATGTCCTTTTAGTGTACTTGAGCCTCTTTTGGATCTATGCCCAGTAGTGGTATGGCTGGATCTTGAGGAAGCGCTATTCCTAGTTGTCTGAGAAAGCGCCAGATTGATTTCCAGAGTGGTTGTACAAGTTTACATTCCCACCAGCAGTGGAGAAGGGTTCCCCTTTCTCCACAACCTCTCCAGCATGTGTTGTCACTTGAGTTTTTGATCTTGGCCATTCTCATGGGTGTAAGGTGAAATCTCAGGGTTGTTTTGATTTGCATTTCCCTAATGGCTAGTGAGGTTGAACATTTCTTTAAGTGTTTCTCTGCCATTCGATATTCCTTTACAGAGAGATCTTTGTTTAGCTCTCTTCCCCATTTTTTAATTGGTTTACTTGGTTTGCTGCTTTTCAGCTTCTTTAGTTCTTTATATATACTGGATATTAGCCCTCTGTCACATAAAGAGTTGGTGAAGATTCTTTCCTAATCTGTAGGCAGTCGTTTTGTTTTGATGACGGAGTTCTTTGCTTTACAGAAGCTTTTTAGTTTCATGAGGTCCCATTTATTGATTGTTGCTCTTAGAGCCTGTGTTATTGGTGTTCTGTTCAGGAAGTTGTCTCCTGTACAATGAGTGCTAGGGTTTTACCCACATTTTCTTCTAACTGATTTAATGTGTCTGGTTTTATGTTGAGGTCTTTGATGCAAAGCAAATAAAATGTAATAAATAAATAAATAAATAGATAAGAAAATTAAAAATAATATGCATTAATAAAATGAAGCTGTTAGATATTTTTATTAGCTAACTGAATTTTTCCCTCTATAAAACTTCTTTGAATTGATCTTCCTTATAAAACAGTGAATTATTCTTACACAACAACAAAATGCATAATGCACAAAAATTACAAAGTCTACACAACTAATCTGAAAGGATTATTGACGTTAGGTTATAAAGTCTCATAAAAATAGAAACGTATTCTGAGAGGACCTTTACATTTTTTATTATATAATTTTTAATATATTATGCCTACTCAGTGATTGCTTACACTAATGAAATCATATTCAATCATAGAAAAAAATTAGTAGATATGACAACAGTAATACATACCCATCACGTGCCTAAGATAAACTCCAAAGTTCATACAAAGAGTAGAGCTAATGTTTGACCTATGGATATACATGGCACTTATATTCCTCCTAAAACATGAATCTATATTAAAAGAATAGCTTGGTTTCAACAGAAATAAAGAAACCACACTCTAACATTAATGATCTAAAGGCAGAGAAACACTTTAGATCATAAAAAAAAAATGATCAACTTCCTTATTCATCAGGAAAATGTAAATCAAAAAACCCTGAAATTCTACCTCACACCCATCAGAATGGCTAAGATCAAAAACTCAAGAGTTGATGCATGCTGGGGACGTTGTGGAGAAAGGGGAACCCTCATTTATTGCTGATAGGAATATACCCTTATAAAACCACTTTGGAAATCAATCTGGCACTTTTTCAGAATATTAAGAATAGTGCTACCTCAAGGTCCAGCTATATCA
Organism: Meriones unguiculatus; assembly: GCF_030254825.1. NCBI lineage: Eukaryota > Metazoa > Chordata > Mammalia > Rodentia > Muridae > Meriones > Meriones unguiculatus. Next base: position 109,897,922 of record NC_083350.1, on the reverse strand, counting down.
CTCCTGGGAATATACCCAAAGATGCCTCACCATTCAAATAAGGACATTTGCTCAACTATGTTCATAGGAGTTTTATTTGTGATAGCTAGAAACCGGAAACAACCCAGATGTCCCTCAAGGGAGGAATGGATAAAGAAATTGTGGTACATTTACACAATGGAATACTACTCAGCAATTAAAAACAAGGAAATCATGAAATTTGCAGGCAAATGGTAGAACTAGAAAATATCATCCTGAGTGAGGTAACCCAGAAACAGAAAGACACACATGGTTTATACTCACTTATAAGTGGATATTAGACATAGATAAACATACTAAAATCAATAGCCCTAAAGAAGCTAAACAACAAGGAGGACCCTAAGGAAGATGCTTAATTCTCATTCAGAAGGACAAACAGTATAGATAACAGAAGTAGGAAAATACAAGAAAGAGGACAGGAGCCTTCCACAGGGAGCTCCTGAAAGACTTTACCCTCCAGGGTATCAATGAACATACTTAGACTCAAAATCAAACTTTGGGCAGAGTCCCAGAATCCTTATGGAAGAAGAGAGAGCTAGAAAGACCTGGAGGGAATAAGAACTTCACCAGGAGGACAACAGAACCAAAATACCTGGGCTCACGAGTGCCTGCAGAGATGGAAACTCTAACTAAGGACTATGCCTGGAAAGGACCTAGACACCCTGATCAGAGGAAGCTCAGTTTCAAAGTGGGTTCCCTAGTAAGGGGATTAGAGGCTGTCTTTGACATCAACTCACTGGCAGGCTCTCTGATCACCTCCCTCTGAGAGGGGTGCAGCCTTGCCAGGCCACAGAGGAAGATGATGCAGCCAGTCCTGATGAGACCTGATAAGCTAGGGTCAGATAGAAGGGGAGGAGGTCCTCCTCTATCAAGGGACTAGGGAAAGGGCATAGTGAAAGAAGAGGGAAGGTGGGTGGGACTTGGATGAGACAGGGAGGGGACTACAGCAGGGATACAAGCTGAATAAATACTTTTAATTAATTAATTAACTAATTAATTAATTAAATGTAATGATTGACAACTTAAAATTTAACTTCTAATGAACTCTTTTAAGGTTTTTTTGTTTGTTTCTTGCACATTAGAGGTACTAAGTGATGACTATGTTATCTGGAAAGTTATGAAAGAAAAAAAAAATCTGTTTACCCAAACAGCAGCAAAGATGAAAGATTGAAAGATGTTACTAATAAACAAAAACAACATAAAGCACAATAGAAGAATGTATAGATTCTTTTTTTTTTTTTTTTTTTTTTTTTAGCATGCAAACAGCAAAGCGCGTTTATTCCTGCAGAAGTCCAGCACACACAGGGATCACATTCAGCTCCAGTGAGCAAGCTGCTGGCTCTTGGCTCGGCCTCTCGGGTGGTCCCTAGCCTTTTCACGCCTGGGCCCGAATTGGGCTGCCGTTTTCCCATGCTTTTCCCCCATGCTGTTAGGGGGAAGCCACAGCCACCGTGCCCATGGGGGAGAGGCCTCTGGGCAGCACTGGGCGAGCGCTTCTCCATCCCCACCCAGTTCCGGAAACACGACCCTGCGACTTCCTTTACTCCACTTGGAGGGTTAGCGCCATTCAGTTTTCCACCATCTCCCCCTCTCGTAGATTCTTAAGAAATTTATGTCATTCAATATTTTTTATCCAGCCTAACTGCCCTGCACATAAAGCGTAAAACAGCACCAGTTTCTGAGAATAACAAATTTGGAAACTCAGCACTTAGTGTAGGTTCTCAATCCAGATGAGGGTCAGTAGAGCGCTGTCCACACCTTGCCTTTCTCTCAGGGACCACGACAGGAGTGGGGCCTCTCTCTACCCAAATCAGGCATACTGAACCCCATAGAGTCAAAGGCCATGTCATGATAAAATTAATTATGGTACTATTTTCATGCCAGAGAACTGGCTTTGTAGAAATCACTTCACCTGCAGTCTGCTGATCTGAATGATAGGGTTGGAGGGTCTTCATTATTTTATCATTATAACTTCTTAGTTATGAATGATGTTATTATCAAGTAATTAAAGAAATAGTTTTACTCACAATAAGGAAAGCTCATTCTGTTGACCCAAATGTTAAATTTCCTCAGAGAGATGCCCAAAATAAAGACTGAGCAAATGTCTGGAGTTAGGTAGGTCATTCTAGTCAGTAAATGGAATTTCTCACTTTATTGTCTGACTTGGTCTTGTTAATTTGAGGTCATTAAAGTATTTGCTCAGCCTGTCAAACCCATATAATAACATGCTTCTCCTGCACAGCTGTGACAAAATGTTTACAGAGAGAACAAATATTATCTATGTGATGACATCTTTTCTGATCCACTATTGCTGGGATACATCATAATGTTCAATTGTTACAATATTTTTCTAAGTAATTATGGCATTGCTTTTCTGTGAATGGGACACTGAGGCACAGACGTGTGAGAAGGCATACCTAATGCAGCAAGGCTAATATAAACAGCTGCATTTAAACTATACACTTGGAAATGAGCAGGGAGGAGATGAGGGAGGGAGGGTGGGATTGGGGAGTGAATGAGGGATACAGCTGGGATACAGAATTAACAAAATGTAACTACTGAGAAAAATAAAATTATGGGAAAAAAATACTGATAGCCTGAAAAACATAAAAATAAACTATACATTTGTCTACTGCTAGTGTACTTTGTCTTCTCATCCTGCTGTCAAACTGGTATTGAAAAGCGAAATCTTGAGAGACAAGTCTGGACAAGAAATATAGTTTTGCAAGTCAAGGCAAAACAGAAGCACAGTTGAGCTATTGTTATACAAGAAACTGTCTAAGGGAAGCAATAAGACAACTAGCTTTGAGGAAAATGAAATTCTTTGTAAATATAGAAGACTGTGATCTTGGGATTTCTGAGGGAATAGATAAACCATAATTACCCAGATATATATATATATATATATATATATATACATATGCAGCAATATTAATGGAGTATTGAACTTAAGGTAATTGACAGAATGTTTGATTTCTCTCTCATGAATTTAAAACAAAATATTCATAATAAAATATGGCCTCTGAAGACTTGCAAGTCTGTGCATGGGTTAACATTTATTAACATTAATAACAGATTAATATATTAGTTTAATAGAATATTGCCTTAAAATACAGATGTTTGAATAAAAATATATGAAACAAATAAAATTTAGAGCCAGATATCAAAAGTAAGAATTGTGAGAGGGTAAAATTTTAAGCATAAAAAATTGATTTCTACTCCAAAAATATGCAAGATCTATCAGATGAGATGAACTGTAAGAATTTTGCCAGTCAAACTATACATTCAACTAACTATGAAAAAGCAGGGACAAAACTCAACATACGATTAAAGAGAAACAAAGAAAGTGGCTTATTTATGAAACCATAAAAGCTTGTTATCAGAATACTAAGCTCTTGGAGTATTCTAAATTCACTATCATTATAAATGAGAATGACATATTTATGTCTGATTTTACCCTCACATGCAACCTTTAAAGATGGAATAATGAATGCTTTATACTTTGTTAACCTGTTTAATCTCATTTTCTTTCTTCTATTTTTTTTTTTCTTTATTTGAGTTTCTAAAATTCTATGTCCATAGTGTGATTTGACCACAGAGAGATAAACATCATTTCTCTACAGGAACCCAAGGGCTAATTTATGTGAGGGTCATCCATTTCACTAATAAAATTTTCCAAATATCCCTTTCAGTATCTAATATCTGGCACATTAAAATGTGAATTGATATAAAATTATGATTTATATACTTGCCTGAAGAATAATATAACTTATTGACAAAAGGACTGCATTGTAAAACTCATCGAATATGAATCCATTTTCTTAAGGGGAGGCTGCGGCAACTGGAAAATATAGCAATTTTTTTCTGAAATGGAGTAAAATGGTAATTTTGATAACCTCATGAAGATGGTGCATTGCAAAACATTTATTTCAACTAGAACTCATTCTCTGTTTCAATATAGGCTGAATAATTTCAAATAACCACAGGCTATGTCTCTTCCAAATAAAGCATGTATTTGATATTACTTTTTTGCCAGATTAGATGACAAGCAACATTCAAATCACAATACGCTGAGAATAACAGACTGCTGCTGTAATACTCAATTATGAGTTTTTGATTACCATATGTTCCCAAATAGTTTGCTTAGAATTTTAGAAATATTGTTTTTCCCTGAAAATGGTAAAATAAAATGAACCCTTATTTAAATAATATTTGGAAACATAAGTCATAAAAAGTAGAAAAATAACCTGTAAGCCTTTGCTTTATGAAATGGAGTTACACAGTATTCTGACACACCCAAAATTGATATTAACTTGCAAAAACAGCAAGGCTACCAATTAATTTTCATAAAAAGCATACAGGTATTAAGAACATTGCTAGAGAAGTAAATTGGTGTCCTTTATGAAAGTGTCAGTAAATGACAATGACACCTGAAATAGTAAGCTGCTTTATTCAGAAATGTTCAAAATGCTCTTTTCTTATTTTTCTCCAAAACAAAAATTACCAGGAATAATATTTTCTTTCAATATTTTCAACAATGGAACTAATTAAAGAATAGTTCTCAGTATTAAAGACATTCACTTTTTGAATTTGAGCCTCAAATCTATTTTTACAAGCTATGAAGTTCAGAGTTCTAGATTTATGTTTATCTGGATAATTTAAGTCGGTGCCGAATCCCTTGATACTCTCAGTGTGTTTTACAGTCTTCCAGGTTGACCTTACTGACATTCAGCAAGCAGTCTCCATAACTGACTACGAAGAACACTGCACAGTTCCCTGTACTTAGAAAAAAACAAATTCCACTGAATGCTAAAGAACAAATGGAAACCTATTTCCCTAATATGTCTGAATTCAAAGGTATGCATTCATATGCTTCAAATTATAGCAGCCTTTGATTTAAAGGTCAGAAAATTAAACGCTGAAACACAATTTCTTCATGTGTTTGTTGAAATAGTGTTATAATTAAATTTTACCTGCTGTGAAAAAAAATATTCACTTAGACACCATAATAAATAGTTTTTCCAAACTGTAAGTAGATGGACATAAGCAGTGTGTGATTATTTAAAAAGCATGGTGATTAATGAAGCTAGAAAACATCATGGACGTTTTCCAAAATGACTATGAAAGCATCCCAGACTCCTGGCTCTGTGTTCCATAATAGTGTTAAAACTGAACAGGCTGGGGAAAACCTAGAAGGTACATAGGTGCTTTGAGTCTCTGAGTAAGAAGGGTTCTTCTCTTTACCTTTTTTTCTTTCCCTACTCTTCTTTCCCTTTTTTTCTCAGCTTCTATTATTACTATTAAAAACAGGTTTTCCTAGGCTATTTATAACTAATAAACATGTTGCAAGCTATTAAGTCTTCCCAAAGGCATTTCTGAAAGTTCAGTTATCTTATGTCATTTATCTCATGCATGCTTCCAAAGATGACTTCCTGGAACACACACATAAAACTACTCAGACAAAATTTATTCACTGTGTGATGGAGCAATGTGTAACTTTTTGCCTGCTGAGAGGGTTCACTGAAACACGTTTCACAACTCCAGCTATAAACCTTAAACATTTTTATGTGTATCTTCTCTTAAAGCAAGTCTCCCCCACCCCCACTCTGCCTCATTTTGACATATGCAAAACTACATCCAAGGCCACATTTTCCAAACTGAAGCTAGATGCCCAACTCTAGATTTGTCTTTTATTGGTTTGTAAGTACATCATAGGGGTCAGAAATTTGAACTGTAGTATCAGCTTGAGACATCAGTGGTTTGAAGTGCTTTTCATCTTCATTAATGAGTATCCCTATCTCCAAACCATTGCATATGTATATGAGCATGCACATACATGTCTGTGTGTTTCATTTCTTAAAGAAATGTGTTTCCCTTGTTCAAAGGTAAATTCATAGATGGTGGGAACGAAGTAAACCACTTTTTGTGTATATCTGCTGTTTCTTCTCAATCTATACTAACCCGGGTAAAAAATATTTAGTATACCCTATGCACACACTTGCAACTCCAGGTCTTAGTATTACCCTGAAGCAGAAAAATAAGGAATCTAAAGCCAACCACAAACAAATAAAAAAAATCAAGCAAAGCAATGAATATTTTTCTCATAGTTAAATTAAGCTTCACACTGACAGAAAAAAAATACTTTTATTCTTTATAATATTTTTCACTTGAAGATGATGTTCATAGAATATGTTTGAGTAATACTTTAAACTAAAGGCAAAATATATACAGTAAATTTATATCTCAAAGGCCATTACCTGGAATTATTAAGAAAAAAATTAAAAGCTAATAGATATTCTAGTACTTAAATGTTATTCTTCATTTGTCTTATATTTCTTCCACAGTTCTAAAAGTCTCTAATAATTTTTTTAAACTTACAAATATAATGAAAATTTAATCTTTGGAGTAAAGTATGGCCTGACATAGGTGCCAATGTAGTGAATATGAAACCAAATTTGAAATTTCAATTGAAAATATCAATTAGGATATCTGACAAAAAATAATTTTGTTTAGAGTATAGTTGATTTGAGCCTGGTTTAAATCACAGCTTCTCTAATAATTTTAGTTTGGAATGATTTTGCCTTATGTATTTGATCATCATTAGTTGTTGAATTAATTCATAACAAGGTAAGACGAAACTTTTTCATACACATTGTGTAAAGATTGGATAAATCAATATATGGGAAGAATTTAAATCTTTATGTACTATGTTATGAACAAACAATATGATTATCACACGATATTTTAACATGTATAAACTGCCATAAATAAACTTCTGTGGGGGAAAAAATTCAGGGAGATAATTCAAGCACACATATCTTATATCAAGGCTCTATAATTAATTTTGCAAAGTTATTCAAATTTATATTACAATGATTCACTTTATAAACTAGGAATATGACATTGCAATCTCCCTCATTGGGATTTCATGAGTTATAGAATAAAATGTACTTTTAAAGTGTCATATATATATAGAGAGAGATGCTAGTTTAAAATTAATTTGATGGTGAGCATCCTGCAAAAGCATTAGAAGTATCTGGTGACAGGCAAAAACAGTGTTATAAAATTGAAGTTATATTTTATTTCATGTCTTATGTGTACTAAATGTATATTATTGATGGACACATTGTTTCTGATAAAGAAGGTTTTGACATTTTCTGAAACATAATTCATCTGGAAAAGAAATTTTTCTTCAGAAATTGTCTTACAAAGTCTCTCACCAGCACATACTCCTGGCTTCCTGGAAATTGCATTTGATGACTAAGTCACCTCGGAAGTTCAGTTTCCTATTATACCTTTGGTATGGTGAATTAAATTTCCTTATGAAATCTCATGATATTTTATACTGAACTATCCTTTATTTAATGTGAGATTGTGCTTTATTCTTTTTAAAAAAAAAATGAAGCCTCCATTTTTTTTTATTTAATTTTATTTTTTTCTTATCAGTTACATTTTATTAACTCTGTATCCCAGCCATGTCCAGATCCCTCATTTCCTCCCAGTCCCTCCCTCCCTCCCTCATCTCCACCGTGCCCCTTTCCAAGTCCACTGATGGGGGGAACCTCCTCCCCATTCATCTGATCCTGTTTTATCAGGTATCTTCAGGACTGGCTGCAAAGCCCTCCTCTGTGGCCTAACAGGACTGCTCCTCCCTTGGGGGTGGGGAGGCCAAAGAGCCTGTCATTGAGTTCCTGTTAGAAATAGTCCTTGTTCCCCTCACTTTGGGAAACCAATTGGTTACTGAGCTACCACAGGCTACATCTGAGCAGAGGTTCTAGGTTATATCCATACATGGTCCTTGGTTGAATGTCAGTCTCAGAAAAGACCCTGTGCCCAGATATATTTGGTCCTTGTGGAGCTTCTATCCTTTCCAATCAGACTAACTCCCCTTCTTTCTTATGATTCCCTGTATTCTGCCAAAGGCTTGGTTATGAGTCTTTGCTTTGAAAACACTGCTAGTTAGAGTCTTTCAGATGCGCTCAGTAGACTCCTGTCATACGTTCAATGCACATCCCATCTGTCTTTCTAAATGAGGATTGATCATCTTACCCCATGTCCGCTCTCTTGATTATCTTTTTTAGGTGTATAGATTTCATTATGTTGATCATATCTTACAGGTCTATATAAGTGAGTATATACCGTGTTTTTCTTTCTCCTTCTGGATACTACACTCAGAATGATCTTTTCTAGATCCCACCAATTGCCTGCAAATTTCATGACTTCCTCCTTTTTGATTGCTGAGTAGTATTCCATTGTGTAAAAATACCACATTTTCTGTACCCATTCCTCTGTTGATGGACATCTGGGTTGTTTTCAGGTTCTGGCTATTACAAATAAAGCTGCTATAAACATGGTTGAGCAAGTATCCCTTTTGTGTACTTGAGCAAAGTTTGGGTATATACCTAGCAGTGGTATAGCTGGGTCTTGAGGAAACACTACTCCTAGTTGTCTGAGAAAGTGCCAGATAGATTTCCAGAGTGGTTGTACCAGTTTACATTCCCACCAGCAGTGGAGGAGGGTTCCCCTTTCTCCACAACCTCTCCAGCATGCATCCCAGCTATATCCCGCTCCATCATTCCCTCACAATACGACCCTCCCTCCCTCATCTTCTCCTTTCCAAGTCCACTAATAAGGGAGGTCCTCCTCTCCTTTCATCTGACCCTAGCTTACCAGGTATCTTCAGGCCTGGTTGCATAGTCTTCCTCTGTGGCCTAGCACAGCAGCTCTTCCCTAGGGTCGAGGAGTGGGAGGCAGGGAAGCTCAAAGAGCCAGCCATTGAGTTCATATCTGAAATAGTCCCTGTTCCCCTTTCTAGGGAAACCCACTTGGATACTGAGCTACAATGACCTACAGCCAAGCAGAGGTTCTAGGTTATATATGTATATGGTCCTTGCTTGGAGAAACAGTCTCATAAAAGACCCCTGTGCCCAGATATATTTGGTTCTTGTGGGGCTCCTGTCCTCTCTCCAGGTCATACTAACTCCCCCTTCTTTCATATGATTCCCTGTATTCTGCCAAAAGTTTGGTTATGAGTCTTAGTAACTGCTTTGATACCCTGCTAGGTAGAGTCTCTCAGAGGCCCTCAGTGATAGGCTCCTGTCCTGTTACTTGTTTTCTCCTACATCCAATGTCCATCCCATTTGTCTTTCTAAGTGAGAGTTGATCTTACCCAGAGTCCTCTTTCTTGTTTATGTTCTTTAGGTGTACAGGTTTTAGTATGCTTATCCTATCTTATAAGTGGATACAAGATCTTCTTTATTATTTTTTATTTTTTTATTAATTACACTTTATTCACTTTGTATCCCCCCATAAGCCCCTACCTCCTCCCCTCCTGATACCACCCTCCCTCCCCCTTCTTCACACATACCCCTCCCAAAGTCCACTGATAGGGGTGGTCCTCCTCTCCTATCTTAGTCCTTAGACTAAGATACTTTTGATCTTAGTCTATCAGATCTCATCAGGAGTGGCTGCATTGTCATCTTCTGTGGCCAAGTAAAGCTGTTCCCCCATCAGGGGGAGGTGATCAAAGAGCAGGCCAATCATATTATGTCAGAGGCAGTCCCTCTTTCCATTACTATGTAACCCACTTGGACACTAAACTGCCATGGGCTACATCTGTGCAGGGGTTCTAGGTTATCTCCATGCATGGTAGTGGTTGGAGTATGAGTCTCTGGAAAGACCCCTGTGTTCAAATTTTCTGGTTCTGTTGCTCTCCTTGTGGCGTTCCTGCCCTCTCCAGATCTTACTGTTTCCTATTTCTTACGTAGGATTCCATGCACACTGCTGAACATTTGGCCATAAGTCTCAGTCTCTGCTTTGATAGTCTGCTGGGCAGAGCCTTTCAGAGGCCCTCTGTGCCAGGTTCCTAGCTTGTTTCTTGTTTTCTTCTTCTTCTGATGTCCTTCCTCTTTGCATTTCAGGATGGGGAATGAGCATTTTAGTCACCCATCAGAATGGCCAAGATGAAAAACTCAAGTGACAACACATGCTGGAGATAGTGTGGAGAAAAGGGAACCCTCCTCCACTGCTGGTGGGAATGTAAACTCATACAATCCATCTGGAAATCAATCTGGCACTTTCTCAGACAACTAGGAATAGCACTTCCTCAAGATCCAGCCATACCATTCCTAGGCATATATCCAAAAGAGGTTCAAGTACACAATAAAGACATTTGCTCAACCATGTTTGTAGCAGCTTTATTTGTAATAGCCAGAAGCTGGAAACAGCCCAGATGCCCCTCAACTGAAGAATGGATGCAGAAATTGTAAATATCTACACAATGGAATATTACTCAGCAATGAAAAATAAGGAAATCATGAAATTTGCAGGGAAATGGTAGGACCTGGAAAGGATCAACCTGAGTGAGCTGTCCCAGAAGCAGAAAGACACACACAGTCTATACTCACTCATATAGACATGTAATATAAGATAAACCTACTAAAATCTGTACATCTAAAGAAACTAATCAAGAGAGAGAACCCTGACTAAAATGCTCAATCTTCTTTATTCTTAATGGAGAGTGAGAGAGTTTTCTTTTTATCCATTAACTTTTTTAAAAATTATACTTTATTACATTTGTATCCCCCATAAGCTCCTCCCTCCTTCCCTCCCAGTCTCACCCTCCCTCCCCCTTCTTCATGCATGCCCCTCCCCAAGTCCACTGATAGGGGAGGTCCTCCTCTCCTTCCTTCTAATCCTAGTCTATCAGATCTCATCATGAGTGGCTGCATTGTCATCTTCTGTGGTCTGTTAAGGCTGCTCCCCTCTCAGGGGGAGGTGATCAAAGAACAGGCCAATCAGATTATGTCAGAGGCAGTCCCTGTTCCCATTACTATGTGACCCACTTAGACTCTAAACTGCCATGGGCTACATCAGTGCAGGGGTTCTAGGTTATCTCCAACTTTTTGATGTCACTTTTTCTTAGAGTTTTAAATGTGCATAGCCAAAATTGGACAGAGTGCAGGATACTGATAAGCCAAGCAAGGACCATGCATGGAGAGGACCTAGATCCCTGTTCAGATGTAGCCCAAACTCTGCTCACTTTCCATGTGGGTGTCCTAGTAAGAGAATCAGGGATTATCTCTGACATGAAATCAGTGGCTAGCTCTTTGATCACCTCTCCCTTGGGGGTGCAGCCTTGCCAGGCCACAGAGGAAGATGCAGCCAGCCCTGATGAGAGCTCATAGGTTAGGGTCAGATAAAAGGGGTGCAAGTCTTCCCCTATCAGTGGACTAAGGGAGAGGGAAAACGGGAGAAGAGGGAGGGATAATGGGACAGGGAGAAGATGGGGAAGGAGAGAGAGAAAGGGAGGCTACAGCCAGGATACATAGTGAATAAATTATACTAAACAAAAAATAAAATAAAATATTGAATGTATATATATATATATACATATATATTTCACAGACAATGTTGAAGTGCCCGCAAAGAAAACAAAACCAAAACAACAACAACAAACAGATACATACAGAAAATAGAAAAACATGAGGGCTTATACATGAAAATCTTTTGTAAAGTAAACTATTGATTTTGTGGTTGTCACTAGGTAACTGCAATAAAGTAAATCACACAGACACTACTCTTGATTTTAATGATCAGCATCAAAAATATTCAGCATTACACAAAGTAATTTAATTTGGTACTGGCCATAACACTTTCTCTAGTGATAAACACTACTGAAATGTTAACCATTTTATTTTTCTTTAAACATCATCATCTTGCCCAGGTTAAGTAATTTTGTAAAGTAATTTGAAAATAAATTTTGTAAGTAATTTGTAAAGTATTTGTGTGTACCAACACTCAATTATCACGGAAATTACTTAAAGTCATTTTGAGATCTATGAAAATAATGTTGCAAAGCCTTAGTATAACCTATATTCCGTTCTTAAAATCTCATTAATTCTGTTTCCTGCTTAATGAAAGTGTGACTCAGTATTGTATAACTGACCTTGAGCCATGACTTTTTTAAGGCAGGCTATGCTCCCAATAATTGTATGTGAGTCTTTTGCCTTCAAGTATTGACATGCACACTTGTCCTAAATTCTAAGAAAATGAAACATAATTAAATAAAATGTTGATTATGAATACAACACTATCAAATATATAAAAATGTCTTTATAAAATATGCTGCCGAACAAAAGATCTGGGTCTATTCATTAGTATCTTCCTTCCTTCTCCTGTCTGTCTGAACACTACTACAGAATCAGTCTCTCTTTAGCATTGCATCCTGTTTTCTGTTTTAAGAGGATTCTTTCTGAATGACCTCAAGGTTTTGTTTTTGAAAGTCATGCAATAGACCAGAAAGCCAGGTTTCAGGCCTCTTGGTCCCTTCTGATTTTTTAATTTTGTCACCTGAACAAGTATATAAGGTCAAATATAAAAAATGTAGTTAAGGATTATCCTGATTTAGTAAACTAGTGATTTGTAGTTTTTCCAATATCCATGATTTCACTGCTGGTGGGTAGTTGCCCAGATTTCCAGTGCCATAAATGTTTTTCCTCTTTTTAAAAGTATCTTAAGTCCAATCAGAGAGCAGTTGGTTACTGCTAATGGATGATCTTTAAATATTTTATATGATTGTAACATCTAAAGAAGATAAATGTTGCCTTGATTAACATATATGATTGTACTAAGCAAATGTTTTTCTGTTATCCACTTACAGAGTCTTGGTGATTTTTGTTAGTCTTGGTGATTGCTATTAAATTCTGAAAACTCACATTAACATATTTATTCAAAGGTAGTGGTTGAAAACATATAATCTAAAATAAGTCCTTTCTGAAAGATGAAATACATTAATATGCAACATTCTAATAAGGAAAAACAGAAATTTTTTCATGTCAGTTATTTATATCCATCAACATGCTACTTTCAAAACCTTATTCATACCACAAAATTTATCTTACAAATAACTAACTGCATATGTTAAGATTCCATTTTACTGTATCCAGATGTTTCACATTCACCTTTGCCCTAATATAAAACCACACAAACTATGACAGTGTCACAGTAGGAAAAACAGCAAGCATGGTATTATAATTTTCAGTGAAGAATTTCTCCATATCCCAGTGTAATTGCTAAAGGGCAATTATAACTTTTGCATGATACTGAAAAATATAAATATTTTAAAATAAAAAGACATCCATAAAATGTACCGTATCCACTGTGAGCACTTTCCCCTTAATATGCATTCTGTAGGTTCCAGTTTATGCAAATCTTGCAATGGTAAATTTACTCAAAACATTTATTTTCACTTTCTACATGGACACTTCCATGCACTTTACAACTTTTGTACTGTTTGAAAGTTTTATATATGCATAAAATGTGTATTGGTCAATTTCACCCCTTGCCTTTACTCAAATTTCTTCTCTACTCCTGTATCTTTTTTCCCCTAACTTCATGAATTTTCTTTTCTTTTCTTTCCTTCTCTTCTCTTTTCCTTCCTTCCCTTGCCTTTTATTTTCTTTTCTGTTTTCTTTTCTTTTTTGTGTCTTACCCACTTAGTGATGTCTGCTTGCATGGGTACTGGACCATCTCCTAGTCTAATAGAGCACGGCTTTCTCTGAAAATAAACTTTCTCTTTCTTCCTCAGTATCCATTTTTTGTCAGCAACTCCTGAACTAGGTTAGGGCATTAAGAGCCTCTCTATCAATGTTGAAAATTTGCCTGCTTTTACCCATGCATACCAGTATAGAAAGACACAGCCTATATGTTCATATGTAAAGCAACACTGCCATGTCTAGAAAACATTATTTTACTTCTTTCACTTCTTTACCCCCTCATCTAGAATAACCCATGAGGCTTGAGGCTATCTAAAAAATATCTTATTTAGACCTGACCACTCCACAAGTTTTGTTATTTGCTTACTGATCGGATCAGGTCTTAGCTATTTATTTTTACCTGCCTCAAAAATAAGTTTCTCTGATGGATGCTGAGAGGCAAATTAATCTATGGGTATAAAGAACTTAGGGGCCAGTTTAATATTATAGCCCTTTAGGGGGTTAATAGTGTTTGTTTTCCCTGTAGGGCCTATAACTTCTGTAAGTACACGTCTATTCTGGTTAAGGGTACCATGAATTCATTCCTGTGGAGTACACTTTAATTCAGATCATAAAATGGCTGGTAACTCCAATAACTTCCATGCCACTATTGTACCCCTGGGCATACCTTGCCAGGACAGTTATTTTCGTTGGTGGAAATGATTACAGCCTGTAATGGTTGGTAGTTGTGGGGAAAGGAAGACACTTATTCATTATTTGTAGGAGTTCAAACTGGTGCAACCACTATCTCTGTGTGTTTTCTTCAAAAAGCTACAAAACTTTGGATATATTTTCTACGGGTAACAATACTGCAGAAATGTCCACTCAGGTTCACTTCTACTTCCTTCATGACAGTTTAGAAATAAAACATCATATATGTCCATCAGCTTGTAAATTTCATTATCCGGTGGAAGTGTAAAAAAAAAAATTAAATTAGAGGTAAACTGGAAGTAATTCTTTTGAAAGCAGGAGAATATATTAGTATCTGTAAGTCTACCTAATTAAAAATAATATTATACAAATATAGTATTTTTCTAACTTTAGTCCATATTCAGTGGTTTCACTGTTCCATATAGGTACATGATACATTAACTCTGCTCATGTAATATTGTTCTCTATATTGAGTTATTCCTTCATTACTTAATTTTTACAAGTCATTTATTGTTGACTTTGAAATTTAAGTTATATATTTGTTCATTCAAAATTAAAATTATTCAATTATTTTTTAATTTAATTTAATTTATATATTTATTTATTACAATTTCTTCACTTTGTATCAGCACTGCAGATCTCCTCCCAGTACCATCCACCCTCCCTCTCTCTCCCTACGCCCTTTCCCTAGTACCCTGATAAGGGAGGACCTCCTTCCTTTTCTCTGACCCTAGCTTATCAGGTCTCATCAGGGCTGGCTGCATCACCTTCCTCTGTGGCCTGGCAAGGCTGCACCCGCAGGGAGAGGTTAACAAAGAGCCAGACACTGATTTCAGATAGCCCCTGAACCTCTTATTATGGAACACATTTGAAAACTGAGCAGCCAAAGAGCTACTTTTGAGAAGGGGATTAGGCCCTCTGCATGTGTGATCCTTGGTTAGAGTATCAGTCCCTGCAGGCCCCCCCAGGGCCCAAGTATTTTAGCTCTGTTGTTCTCCTTGTGGATTCCTGACCTCTTCAGGTCTTTCTATCTCCCTCTTCTTCCACAAGAATACCGGCACTCTGCCCAAGTTTGGCTAAGAGTCTCAATATCTTCTTCGATACCTTGGTGGGTAGAGTCTTTCAGAGGCACACTGGAAGACTACTATCCTCTTACTTGTATTCTCCTACTTCTGAAGTCTATCCTCTTTGCATTTTTGAATGAGGATTAAGCATCATCCCTACAGTCCTCCTTGTTGTTTAGCTTATTTAGGAATATAGATGTTAGTGTGTTTATCCTATATTATATGGCTAAAGTCCACTTATAAGTGAGTAAATAACATGTGTCTTTCTGCTTCTGGGATACCTCACTGAGGATGATCTTTTCTAGTTCCCACCTTTTGCCTGTAAATTTCATGATTTTCCTGTTTTTAATTGCTGAGTAGTATTCCATTTTGTAAATGTACCACAATTCCTGTATCCATTCTTTGGTTGAGGGACACCTAGGTTGTTCCAGATTCTGGCTATTACAAATAAAGCTCCTATGAACATAGCTGAGCAAATGTTCTTATTGAATCTTTTGGGTATATGAGTAGGAGTGGTATAGCAGGATCTTGAGGTAGCACTATTCCTTATTTTCTGAGAAAGTTACATAGTGATTTCCAAGGTGGTTTTACAAGCTTACATTCCCACCAACAATGGAGAAGGGTTCCTCTTTTTCCACATCCTTTCCATCATGCATCATTGCTTAAGTTTTTTATCTTAGGCATTCTGATGGTTGTGAGGTGAAAACTCAGGATCCTGTTGATTTGCATTTCACAAATGACTAAGGATGTTGAGCATTTCTTTAAGTATTTCTCTGTCATTTGATAAAGCAAATCAAAGTGATACACATAGGAAAGGAAGAAGTTAAAGTATCACTATTTGCAGATGATATGATGGTATACATGAGGGACCCCAAACATTCTACCAGAGAACTCCTACAATGGACGAATAAACAATTGACTAAAAAAATATGAAGCCCTCTTGTATACAAAAGAAAAATGGGCTGCTAAAGAAATTAGGGAAACAACACCCTTCACAAAAGCCACAAATAACAAAGATTATCTAGGTGTAACTCTAACCAAGTAAGTGAGAGACCTATATGAAAAACTTCAAGTCTCTGAAGGAAGAAATTGAAGAAGATATCAGAAGATGGAAAGATCTCCCGTGCTCATGGATTGGTAGGATTAACATAGTGAAAATGGCCATCCTGCCAAAAGCAATCTACAGATTCAATGCAATTCCAATGAAAATACCAATACAATTCTTTACAGATATTGAAAGAACAATTAAAAAAATTACTTTTATTATTAGTTACATTTTATTAACTCTGTATCCCAGTTGTATCCTGCTTCCTCATTCCCTCCCAATCCCACCCTCCCTTCCTCATCTCCTCCCTGCCCCTTTCCAAGTCCACTGATTGGGGAGGACCTCCTCCCCTTTCATCTGACCCTGTTTTATCAGGTATCTTCAGGGCTGGCTGCAAAGTCCTCCTCTGTGGCCTAGCAGGACTGTTCCTCCCTTGGGGAAAGGGGAGGTCAAAGAGCCTGCCATTGAGTTCATGTCAGAAATAGTCCCTGTTTCCCTTACTAGGGTACCCACTTGGATACTGAGCTACCACAGGCTACATCCAAGCAGAGGTTCTAGGTTATATCCATACATGGTCCTTGGTTGGATAAACATTCTCATAAAAGACCCCTTGGTCCTCGTGGAGCTCCTATCCTCCCCATGTACTAACTCCTCCTAATTTCATATGATTCCCTGCACTCTGACAAAGGTTTGGTTATGAGTCTTAGTATCTGCTTTCATTCACTGCTAGGTAGAGTCTTTCAGAGGCCTCTGTGGTAGGCTCCTATCTTGTTACTTGTTTTCTCCTACATCCCATGCATAAATCATTTGTCTTTCTAAGTGAGGATTAATCACCTTCTTTCTTGAAAGAACAATTCTAAATTTCATATGGAAAAATGAAAACCCAGAATACCTAAAACAATCCTGTACAATAAATATATTCTGGAGGTATCTCCATCCCAGATTTTAAGCGGTACTATAGAGCAACAGTGAAAAAAAAATGGCGTGGTAATCGCATAGAAACAGACTGGTGGATCAATGGAATCAAGTCAAAACTGTAGAAAAAAACCCACAAACCAATGGAAATTTAATTTTTGACAAGGAAGCCAACAAACGTACAACAGAAAAAAAGCCAGTATCTTCAACAAATGGTGCTTGTCCAACTGGATGTCTACATGTAAAAAATGCAAATAGACCCATATCTATCACCCGGCACAAAACTAAAGTCCAAGTGGATCAAAGACCTCAACATAAAATCAGTCACACTAAATTTGTTAAAGTAAAATTAGCAAAGAGCTTTGACCTCATTGGTACAGGAGACAACTTCTTGAATAGAACACCAACAACACAGGTCCTAAGAGCAACAATTAATAAATGGGACCTCATGAAACTGAAAGGTTTATGTAAAGCAAAGGACACTGTCAACAGAAGAAAGTGACAGCCTACAGACTGGGAAAAGATCTTCACTAACCCTATATCTCATAGAGGGTTAAAACAAAGAATATATAATGAACTCAAGAGGTTAAACATCAACAAACCAAGTAATCAATTTAAAATGGGGTACAGTGTTAAACACTGAACTGTCAAAAATGATTCAATTATTAAAATATATTTTGTCTTTGCATTATTTCATTCAATTATGTAACAGAACTACAACTGGTAGGAACCGTAAATTTACCACAGAAATAAGTAAAGACTATGAAGCAATATGAGTCATACTGTGCAGACTGCTCAGACCCTGAATAATCTTTTAGCCAATGTAGCTCATGCCTTAGATGTACAAAAAGGAATTAATGCTCAACTAAAAGGAGGCTTGATGGTGTTCAATCAGAGGATTGACCTCGTGCAGGAGCAAATTGATACTCTATGGCAAATCGCTCAACTTGGCTGTCAATGGAAGTATGCTGGACTTTGTGTCACTAGCATACAATATGAGAATTTTTCCCGTGCTGCAAATCTGTCTAAACAATTGTCTAGCTATATTTTAGGTAATTGGACTGGAGAATTCGATACTACGATGGAGCAGCAGAGAGTGGCCATTGTCACGATAAATTCTACCAGAGTGGACGCAGGACTAGCCACAGGATTATCATCATGGATTGCTGCAGCCATGAATCATCTGAAAGAATGGGCGGGCATGGGAGCGTTAGCAGGCCTTCTGGTGTTGGTCTCCTTGGTTTGCCTGTGGTATATATGCAAGATTAGAGTCTCACAACAGCATAATGCAGCCATGACCATTCAGGCCTTTACAGCCATTGAAGCAGGACAGTCTCCCCAAGCATGGTTGGCTACCATAAAAAGCTAAAATGTTACGCTCAGGATGTGAGGCTAAGCACTGCACTCAGGGTCAGCCGCTTTCGACCCAGAGAAGAGCATGTCTGATTGCATGCCGGTTGATGCCCCAGGTCCCGCCTCTGAGAAAAAGGTATCTGACAGGTCTGATGCTCTTTGGGTGGATGACACCTAAATGAACATTGGTACAAAGTCCCAATTTATTTCTAATATCAGAGATCAGACCTCTACTCTTGCCTGATGTGTCTAAAACAAAAAGGGGGAACTGTAGAGAGCTGCGGAATGCTGCGCCTTAAAGATGGAGCTGGTTTCCGCCTTCCACCTTCCCGATGGTGAGTGCTCTCTGTCACGAACAATTCCACATTTGGCTAAGGCCGAAGATCTGGCTTGCTTCCATGTATGTGGACCTATCTGCATTGCCCACATGGCACACCTGGGTTGGCTACCCAGAGGCTATTTAAGCTGTGGGCTGGCTTTCCCCAGGGTCAGATGATTGTTCAAGGTTCCTGAATAAACTGCATTGAAAAAAAAAAAAAGTAATTTTTGATCTAAAGTACACTATATGTAAGAATACACTGAATTTATGGAAGAAAAGATGGGCAGGGGAGGCATTGAATTTAGAATGTATGTGAACAGATGGAGAAGGTAATCAGAAGATGGAATTGTTGAAATTATGAATTCAACTTGAAACAATTAAAATTTTAAATATTACATATAATTAAATTAAAATTTATAAAAACAGAACAGTATCAGCAATGTTATGATTATATTCCCTGGAGGAATCCCTATTACTAGGAGTGTAGGGTAACATGAATACCTGTGTGTGTGTGTGTGTGTGTGTGTGTGTGTGTCTGTGTGTGTGTGAGCAGCTACTACATATACACAGTGCACTTTAGTCTGATGTTAGCATGGTTATTTAATATTAACTACAAAAGACTTACTTATATCGGAATAACAAAACCCAAAGAAGATTATCCACTGCTAAATGTTAATGTTCTTTAAGGTCACAGAGATGAAATATGTAGCAGGCACTTACATTCCTACCTAAATCTTCAGAAGCCCTTTAAAGAAGTTGGTTCACCTTAAATGCATGGAAATGTATCCTGTGTTAAATAACTCACACTTTGGATAATTTATTGCTTGACTTTTTTCTATTTTTAATAACAAAATTATTTCCTTTCCAAAGACATACATTTGTAATGTACTAGTAGTTTATGCTGCCGTTTGAACTGTACTTAACTTTTACTTATTTAAACTTAGATACACAAAGGCAAAGGTTAATAACTTTAATATAGAGAACATCTTAGTTTTGAAGATTTTTTCCTTTAAATATTACATATATATATGGGAGGTGTTCATGAATATACATACGTAAGATGCATATGTAAAAGTGTGTTTGTTAAAACAGTTTAAATTTCATCTATTGACGGAGAAAAAGTTCAACGTAGTATACGTATTCTAAGTTTGAAAGCAAGTCAAGAATGTGAAAGAATTGCATGGGGTCATACCTTTCTTAGGAAATGATTGGTTATTGATAGATTCAGGGGAAAGAAGTGTGATCGCCATTCATTATGTACCCAGTAATAAGTCTACGAGACAACAAAGCACAGAGTTCATCATTTTGCACAGATTTTATGCTGGATTTATAATGCTCACCACTAGCTTATTAGTATTGGTAAGTATTCATCAGTGTATAAGCTAGCTTGATATCAGCTGTTCTTTTATGTAAATACTTGCTTTCCCAGTGAACAACATTGTTCTGTGCCCTTCCACATGTAGCTTAAATGAGGATGTTTACAAACAAATTTCTATACTCTTTGATAGATTTCTCTTATGATGTACCTTGGATCATCTCTCAAAAAGAAAGAAAACAGTAAAAAACTCTATGTCCACTAGAACTTCAAGTTAGTGCCTTTGTTGGATAAAAATATATTATTTTTCATGTCAGTATCAACAGCATAATCCCTGTTATTGCAAATATCCAACACATACTCAATAGTTAGCTCTTGACCTTAATTTTGTAATACGTTTTATAGTTTCACAATGAATCTCCTAATTGATTTTAAAATTAAATCAGTTATTCAATATTTTAATATAACATTTGGTTTATCTTAAATCAGCTGGGTTTCTCTACGATGCATATAGAAAGTTTATGAATAGTGATACACATAAATCAATGTATAATTTTATACATAATTATACATAATTAAATTTAAGATTTAATAATCCACTTTATTTGGTTCATGAAGTGCATAGAAATGCTATTAGCAAAATGTGCTATTTAGTTGTTTAAAGAAGTGTTTCTCATTTCAGATATTATTAATTGCTTTTCTTAACTGAGAATTCACTTTATTTGGTATTTTTACAAATTATTTGAATCTTTCTTTAATATGATGATAATCCTATTGTTCCATAAGGAATCTGCATATTGCTAGATATATACCCAAAATTTGCTCAAGTACAAAACAAGGACATTTGCTCAACCATGTTTGTAGCAGCTTTATTTGTAATAGTCAGAACCTGGAAACAACCCAGATGTCCATCAACAGAAGAATGCATACAGAAATTGTGGCATTTTTACACAATGGAATAATCCTCAGCAATCAAAAACAAGGAAATCATGAAACTTGCAGGCAAATGGTGGGATCTAGAAAAGATCATTCTGAGTGAAGTATCCCAGAAGGAGAGAGACAAACATGGTATATACTAGCTTATATAGACCTACAAGATATGATAAACATAATGAAATCTATACATCTAAAGAAGATAAACAAGAAAGCAGACACGGGGTAAGATGATCAATCCTCACTTAGAAAGACTAATGGGATTTGCATTGTACCTAGGAGAGGAGCCTACCGCAGAGGGCCTCTGAAGGACTCTACCTAGCAGTGTTCCAAAGCAGATACTAAGACTCATAAGCAAACCCTCTGCAGAGTGCAGGGAATCATATGAAAGAAGAGGAGTTAGTATGACGTGGAAAGGACCCTCAAGGACCAAATATATCTGCACAGGGGTCTTTTCTGAGACTGACTCTCCACCAAGGACCATGTATGGATATAATCTAGAACCTCTGCTCGGATGTAGCCCGTGGTAGCTCAGTAACCAATTGGTTTCCCATAGTAAGGGGAACAGGGACTCTCTCTGACAGGAACTTAATGGCAGGATCTCTGACCTCCCCACCCCCCAAGGGAGGAGCAGTCCTGCTAGGTCACAGAGGAGGACTTTGCAGCCAGTCCTGATGATACCTGATAAAATAGGGTCAGATGAAAGGGGAGGAGATCCTCCCCAATCAGTGGACTTGGAAAGGGTCAGGAAGGAGATGAGGAAGGGAGGGTGGGATTGGGAGGGAATGAGGGAGTGGGATACAGATGGGATACAGAGTTAATAAAATGTAACTAATAATAAAAAAATAATTTAAAAAATAACAAAATAGTGTATGTAACATTATGCTAACCCATTTGTTAACTATGAATCTCAGCTTTTGAAATGTTTTCCTCTAAAGCCAATAAAGCACAACTATGTTTGGTTAAACATTAGTGTAGAAAAAACACTTTCATTCTCACATGTGAGTCTGTCTTTCCCTAATCAACACACACACACACACACACACACACACATGCACACATACATATACACACACACACACATGCACACATTCATATACACACACACATGCACACATACACATACACACACACATGCACACATTCATATACACACACACATGCACACATACACATACACACATGCACACATTCATATACACACACACATGCACACATACACATACACACACACATGCACACATACATACACACACACATGCACACATACACATACACACACACATGCACACATACACATACACACACACATGCACACATTCATATACACACACACACATGCACATATACATACACATACACACACACATGAATACATTCATACATACACACACATACACACACACACACGCGCCCGCACATGCGCGGGCACGTGCACACGCACACATCTAGTCTCTGAAAAACTCTTCTTTTATTGCCAGCATTCACAGGTGTCTCTGACATTGGCTTCTTTATGCTTCTGTCACTTCTCCATGGTTCTGTTGCTACATTGTTTCCTTTTTTTTAAATTTTGTGTGCTAAACTAATTACCTTTATATAGATGTGGTTATGTTAATTTTATCTACTTGCACTTTACTAGTGAGTGTGACAATTTATATGGCAAGTGTCACCAAACAGTGTTCCAAATCACACCTAATTTTTGTATGTTTTTATCTATTTTCACTTCACTTCACATATTTTTTACTAAATGTGTGTTCTCTCTGTCTGTAATGTTAGCTTAACATAGTTAGTAATTCCACCTATTAAGGCTGATACTACAGCCCTAGGAGCAGCTCATGCTTTAGCTGATAGAGGTTGGGCATCGACATGTACTTTACTCACTAAGTTAACAAATTAATGTACAAGTGTCCCGAATAAATTTGTCAAAAACAGATATCAGCACAGAACTGCTTACATGAATAAGCACATAATGACCTACAAAACGTCCTTTATAGTCACACAAAACTGTATTTCCCCATCTTTGTTCACCTGCTTATTATGTGACTATGGATAGTGATTACTGTCTTTATGCGTTGTATCCTCCTATGTGAAATGTTACTGATCACTTAGTAGAATTACTTTCTTTTGTTTCTTGTTTTTTTTTGTTTTGTTTTGTTTTGTTTTGTTTTGTTTTGTTTTGTTTTGTTTTGAGATAAGGTTTCACTCTGTAGACTTGGTTGTCCTGGATTGTTTTGTAGACTAGGCTGGTATCAGACTCAGAGATCTGCCTGCCTCTGTCTCCCTGAGTGCTGGGAATAAAGGCATATGCCACTATGCCCAAGGAATTACTTTATTTCTTCATTGGAAAGTATTTGTGCTTTTAAAGGTTACTTTTTCCTTTATGCTTTGTACAATAAGTATCATTTACTTAAAGAAAAGTAAAGGTGGGTGTATTTTCCAATGTGAACTCACTTAAATGAAAGAAGAAACCATTTCTAATTACAGGGGAACAAGAGAAATGTACCACAACTAAACCAAGTAAACCACATTTCATGGATAGTTTAGATAGAAGGCATGCATAAATTGCAATTCTAAGGAACTTAAACCCTATGTGCAAATAATAGTGGGATGAGGCTTAGTGTCATTACCAAGGGCAGAAAAGCTATTAAGTATTTCTTTGCTCATTAGTTTTAATTGCCAACTAAAATATAACCTACAATCAATTATTAATGTAGCTTTAAAAAGGAATTATCTAGAACATGTTGACATCTGAACATGTCTGTTGAGATTTGACTTGACTGATTATTGATGCATTAAGACCTAGCACATCGTAAGTAACAACATTCTTTAGAAAAGTGGTCTTGAACACTGTGCAAAGAAGGCTACCTGAGAGCAAGCAAGCAGGCAAGTGATGACGGGTATATTCTCCTTTTGCTCCTGACAGTGACTGTGATGTGATTTGACTTCCTGAAATTATATATAGACAATGATAGACTGAGATCTGGGTTAAGATGAATAAACCCTTTACCCCAAAATATGAATTTTGTCAGGGATTTTATCAGTGCAGTATAAATGAAACTAGAGCAACTTCTCAAGCCATACTACAAACCAGCTTTTCTTTTAAATAAATTTTCAGGTTTGTCAGTTAAATGTTCAATGCTAATTTTAGAAGAAAAATATGTAGTTTAGAATAGGGTAATGAGAACATTTATGTGAGTACTATAAATAAGAATCAAAATTATTTATCATAAATAAGATTTTAAAAGTGAAAGAAAAGGTCACTCAGTTCACTTTAGTTTTTTTCAGTCAAGTTCAGAGATGGTGATACTTTTGTGATAGAAGACTCTGTTCTTATTGGGTCGTTGACATGGAATTTGTGCTGAGATATCAGCCAAACTGGCACTTTTTTTTCCTGAAAATATCATTATTATTATTATTATTATTTATTAAAATTTATTCAATGTGTATTCGGGCTGTGGCCCCCTCCCTCATCTCCTCCCTATTCCACCCTCCCGGTGTTTTCTCCTCCTGTGCCCGACCCTTAGTCCACTGATAGGGGAGGTACTCCTCCCCTTCCATCTGACCCTAGCTTATCAGGTCTCATCAAGACCGGCTGCATTGTCTTCCTCTATGGCCTGGCAAGGCTGCAGCCTCCAGAGGGAGGTGATCAGAGAGTCTGCCACTAAGTTCATGCCAGAGAAAGCCCCTGCTCCCCTTACTAGGAAACCCACTTGGACACTGAGTCTATGGGCTACATCTAAGCAGAGGTCTTAGGTCCTATCCATGCATGGTCCTTGGTTGGGGTATCAGTCTCTGCAGAGCCCCCATGGCCCAGTTTTATTTTTTACTCTGTTGATCTCCTTTTGGAGTTTTTGTGCTCTCCATGTCTTTCTATTACCCCCCTCTTTCATAAAATTTCATGCATTCTGCCCAAGGAAATAATACCCTTTACAATAGCCACAAATAACATAAAGTATCTTCATGTGACTCTAACCAAGTAATCAAAAGACCTGAATAAAAAAGCAAACAAAAAACAAACAACAACAACAACAACCAAACAAACAAACCCTTCCAGTCTCTAAAGAAGATATCAGAAGTTGAAAAGATTTCCAATGCTCATGGATTGGTAGGAGTAACAGTGAAAATAACCATCCTGCCAAAAGCAATCTAGATATTAAATGAAATGAAATTCCCATCAAAATAACAACACAATTCCTTACAGAACTTGAAAGAACAATTCTAAATTTCATATAGAAAAACAAAATACCCCAGAATTTTTAAAACAATCCTGTACAATAACAGATCTTCTGGAGGTATTGTCATCCCAGATATCAAGCAGTTCTTCAGAGCCACAATAATAAAAACTGCATGGTACTGGCAAAGAAAGAGTCTGGAGGATCAATTGAATTGAAAAGAAGACATGGAAATAAATCCACACATTTATGGATACTTGATTTTTGACAAAGAAGCCAAAATCATACAATGGAAAAAAGACAGCATCTTCAACAAATGGTGCTGGTCTAACTGGACGTCTACATGTAGAATAATGCAAATAGATCCATGCTTATTACTCTGCACAGACTGGTACTTTCTAAAAGTCACTCATTGTGGGTCCCAGGAAAACTTTCTCTGCACTGAGTGGTTCTTGGTATGAGGTTTTGAACCTATTGGAAGTAAATGATTCTGTGAGACATTCCTCCGAATGATATGAAAAATTTACCATTTTCATTTATAGTTCATCTAGTTTTCTGTGGTTCTTGAGTACAGATTTAGTCAAGTTGTCAATAGAAGTCGGGATATAGATTATTCCACTTAGATGAAACAATGGTCACCCTTCAGAAGGTTAGGTCTGTTTATCCACATGAATAATTTATTGTTATTGACTTATGGTGACAGATTTCTGTTGATTTCCTCTTTCCTTAGCTGGAAACTCCATGAACAATATCTTACAGGTTTTCCATGATCAGTATTCTTGCTATAGATATCTTTGATAAATCAGAAGTTTTGTTTATATCCCTAATGTTATAAATTATTTCAGTGCACATGAATTAAGATGCTTTGTTAGTCAGTGTGCATATATTTGTTTACATTTATCTGAGACACACTCACATAGACTTACTTCTAATTATACTACCAGGTGATTTGGAGAGCTGAGGTATCAGTATATTGTTTCTATATTTGCAAATTTGAGGCATGTGTTGCATCTGCCAGTAGAAACAGAAAACCAGTTGCTGATGAGGTCATGGATTTTAAAGCAGACTACTGAAGGCACTTTTGTAAACCAGTATAATATCTAACTGCTTTATCAAAAGCAGTTGTGTCCACAGATAAGTGCATTCCTCACCTCTCATCAGAAAATTTTCAATTATTTTGCAGAAAACAGGTGCCATTACAGAAAGCTGCAACACTCAAAATTCATATAACTGCTGACCTTGAGGTGCCAAATTTTAACTGGTGTATATACACCTTAATGCCTACACATAATGGTCAGGGAAGTTTTGTTGAAATGGAAACAGGGGAAGATTGTATCAGCAAGAGGAGCAAAATGTCTTGTGTCACATCATGTCTTGTCTATATGACGGGGAAGCTGCACCCAAGAAATAGCAAAAATCAGACCACAAAAGGAAAACTGCACCATGACAGTAGCTGACCTGAAAATGTAGCTGGGGGAATTCCAAAAGGCTCAATCATTACATAAAGACTTAAAGATTATTAATGACTACTGAGAGGTAGAAACAGTCTCACCCTGTGACAAGCCCCTTGAGTGATTATTTCATCATTGTACTCCTCCCTAAACACATGTACATATAAGCAACATTAAATGATCTCAGAAAGCTGTATTTATAAATGGGCACGTGTCCTATCAGAATGGCTAAAGTCAATCAAACAAGTTATTGTTTGTGCTGGCAAGGATATGGAGTAACGACAACGCTCATCACTGCTGGTGGAAATGCAAAATGTAGAGCCACTATGGAATCAGTGAGGTGATTCTTTTAGAAGATGATAATTGTTGTAACTAAAGGTCCAGCTATACCACTCTTGGACAAATGCACAAAGTACAATTCACCCTACCACAGAGACGTTTATTCAACAACATTAACTGCTACTGTATTCACAATAACCAGCAATTGGAAATAACCTTGATGTTCCTAAACTATAGAGTAAATTATATATATATATATATCACATTTTCATAATAGAGAATGTCACAGCTGTTGGAAAATTTAAATCTATGCTTGGTCCTTGGTTGATTCATCAGTCTCTGTTCGGGGACCCTAGTCCAAGATTTCTTAGTTCTGTTGCTCTGCTTGTGGAGCTTCTGTCCACTCCAGGTCTTTCTATCTCCCCTTTCTTCCATAAGATTCCACGCACTCTGCCCAAAGTTTGGCTATGATTCTCAGCATCTATTTCAATACCCTGCTGGGTAGAGTCATTCAGTGGCTCTCTGTGGTAGGCCCCTGTCCTGTTCCCTGTCTTCCCCTACTTCTGTTGTCTACCCAGTTTGCCTTATTTTTAAAAAATTATTATTATTTATTACAATTTAATCATTTTTTATCTCAGCTGTAGCCCCCTCCCTCATCTTTTCCCAGCCTCAGCTTCCCTCATTATTCCTCCTTATATCCCTCCCCTAGTCCACTGATAGGGGAGGTGCTCCTCCTCTACTATCTGATCCTAGCCTATCAGGTTTCATAAGGGCCCTCAGCGGTAGGCTCCAGTACTGTTCCCTACCTTCGACTTCTGATGTCTTTCTTGTTTGCCATTCTGAATGAAGATCAAGCATCTTCCCTGGGGTCTTCCTTGTTGTATAGTCTCTCCAGGACTATAGAATTTAACATGTTTATGGCCCATATATTATATGGCTAATATCCACTTATAAGTGAGTATATACCTGGTATGTGTTTTTTACTTCTAGGTTACCTCACTAAGGAAGATCTTTTCTACTTCCATCCAATTGCCTGCAAATTTCATGTCATCCTGGGTTTTAATTGCTGAATAGTATTCCATTGTGTAAATGTACAACAATTTCTGTATTCAACCCTCGGTGGTTGAGGGACATCTGGGTTGCTTCCAGATGAGCATTATTCCTGATTTTTTTGAGAAAGCACCAGATTGCAGATGTAGCCCAGGGACATCTCAGTCTCCACGAGGGAACTGTTGTGAGGGGAGAATGGGCAGTCTCTGGCATGAACTGGGTTGTCTGATCACCTCCCCCTGGCAAGGTGGCTTTGCTAGGCCACAGAGAAGCAGGATCCAGACAGACCTGGTGAGACCTGATGGACAGGGGTCAGATAGTAAGGGAAGAGGATTTCACTATCAATGGACTAGGGAAAGCACATAGGGAGAGAGGAGGGAAGGAAGGAAAGCCTGGGAGGAGAAAAGGGAGGGCACTACAGCCATGATGCAAAATGAATAAATTGCAATTAATATTAATAATAGTAGTAATAGTAGTAATAATAACAAAAAGAATAAATAAAATCATGAAATTCTCATGTAAATAAGTGGAGTTAGAAAAAAAAACATTTTGAATGAGGTAGACCTAGAAAGACAAATATGGTTTGTATTCACTCAAATGTGGAGATTAGCTGTTGAGTTAACAATAACCATGTCAAAATCCATATAATCTCAGAGGTTAAGTGTAAAGTAAGGGACTATGCTAGACAAGTAGATCTTATTATGACAAGGAAATTGAAATATATTTATTAATGGATGGATAGAATTTGAAAGGTCAGAAATGAGGGAGTTGATGTAAGTAACTAAACAGCTAAAACTAACAGTCTTTTGTGTATGGAAACTTAATATCAGTAGAAGAGTCCTAAAACATACACATATGAAGAAAATCTATACTAAATTGTCAAATATTTGACAAGACAGAGTCCAATAAGACATCTTTGCCATGGTGGGATCTAGAAAAGATCATTCTGAGTGAGGTATCCCAGAAGGAGAAAGACACACATGGTATACTCACTCTTATAGTCCTATAAGATATGAAAAACATAAGGAAATCTATACACCTAAAGAAGATAAACAAGAAAGAGGACCCAGGGTAAGATGATCAGTCCTTACTTAGAAAGAAAAATGGGAGGTGCATTGGATGTAGGAGAAAACAAGCAACAGGATAGGAGCTTACCACAGAGGGCCCCTGAAAGACTCTACCTAGCAGTGTATCAAAGCAGATGCTAAGACTCACAACCAAACCTTCAGCGGATGCAGGGAATCATATGAAAGAAGGGCGAGTTAGTATGACGTGGAAAGGATAAGAGCCACACAAGGACCAAATATATCTGGGAACAGGGGTCTTTTCTTAGACTGACTCTCCACCAAGGACCATGTATGGATATAACCTAGAACCTCTGATCACATGAGGCCCACGGTAGCTCAGTAACCAATTGGTTTCCCATAGTAAGGGGAACAGAGACTATTTCTGACAGAAACTCAGTGGCAGGCTCTTTGACCTCCCCAACCCCCGCCCTGCTAGCAGGAGCAGCCCTGCTAGGCCACAGAGGAGGACTTTGCAGCCAGTCCTGAAGATACCTGATAAAACAGGGTCAGATGAAAGGGGAGGAGGTCCTCCCCAATCAGTGGACTTGGAAAGGGGCAGAGAGGAGATGAAGGAGGGAGGGAGGGTTTGGGAAGGAATGAGGGAGTGGGATACAGAGTTAATAAAATGTAACTAATAATAACAAAAAAAGAAATTTTGAAAAAAAAAAAAAGCAAATGAAGGCAGACTGAAAAAAAAAAAAAAAAAGACATCTTTGCCACTAACAGCCTCCAGGATGAGAGGATGAGGATTAGGCTCACTCCAAATGAGTTTTTGCTAAAGAAGGTTATGGATGAATCCCTAAATAACTCAGGCTGAGGCCAAGAGTGACAAATCTTCTAAACTGACATGATCAAAAATTATATGAGCTTACAGAAACTGAGTCAGCGTGCACAGGGCAGACACAAGTCCACACCAGGTCCTCTGCATGTTTAGTATGTCTTCCAGTTTAGAGTTTTTAATGGGATTCCTGGGTGTGAGAATAAGTGGGTCTCCGATTTTTATGTTTTCCCAAGGGTTCTTTTCCTTCTATTTGCTGATTTTTCTCCAATCACAATGTGCTAATTTTTGTTTTATCTTTTCTTCTTATTATATTATATTACATTATATTATATTTTGTTATGTTGTTATACCATATCATATCATGCTATGATATGTTATAATATATTATATTATACTATATTATATTACATTATAGATGCCTGTTTGCTTTCTAATAGGAGAATTAAAGGGAGTGGATTCTGATGAGAGGGGAAGTTGGGAAGAACTGGGAGTAGTAGACTGCAAAACCAAAATCAGCTTATATTAAATTATGAAAAAAGTATTTTCAACAACAAGAAATCAATAAATGAGTATTTGCAAGTAGAAAAAAAAGAAAGAATACAAGGACATTGACATGAAAAGGAATGGGAATTATGCATTATGTTGGAGTGGGACAGGAGATTTAATGTAAATATATTACTTATATATGAAATTTTCAAAATATGAAAAGACATGATTATCTGAAATGCTACAACTAAACTTAGAAAAAGATGAAAAAATAGAAACAACAGTCTTATGACAGTATCTACAGTAGTATGAACTATATATTTTGAATATGAAATGAGGAGTGATGCTTTTCAATTATTTAATATTTCAGAAATATATTTCAGCCTTATAGAGCTGAATTAGTGAGAAGTTAACATATTCTAAATAATAAAGTGTGTCAGCCTGATTTGTTTGCTTTTCTGATCATATGAAATTCAAATGTACCTACCCAATGTTTAAACATATATAAAATCTACTAATACACATTGAAAACTGTTGAAAGAAAAAAATATATGTTAACTTGATTGATTTCAGCAAATATCAGGATGGACATAAAAGTACTTTTATTTTTCAGTTGTTAAGTACAAAATTCATTTTCAGTAAAGAAAATACAGGGACTAATACTTATGTCTGCTGTTTCATTTCAGAAGTCATCATGCTGATATATGAATATCTGCTATATTCTGGACTCTAGTACATAGAAAAACCAGTAGGTACTGTCTTGAACAGCATCCTAATGAAAAATAATGAAGTCATTCCATTATGCTTCAATTAAAATTATAAGTTCTGACTATAGGAATGCAATAAATAGTTCTACTCAGCTAAATCACGAATGATTAAGACCCAGTCCAGTTCAGTAGATACTCTCATGTGTAGACATGGTCCACATATATCTTTGGAGTAACCCAATAGATTTAATTTAATTGGATTTAAGACCCACACATCTGGAGTGAACTCATGTTTTTAACACTGTAAATATGGCCAACTACTGGTAGCCAGTGAGTACATAGTACCCAGAGGAGATCCAGCTATAGCTAGATTCCTAAAGTAGTATAATCTCCAAAGACATTCTTAATGCTTATCCTGACATCCACATAATAGAAAGATCTCATCCTTCCCAAAAAATCTTTTCTTAGTACATTTAGATCATTGTAAAAATGATCTCAGTAATACATTTATAACACAAGCCCCGCTTTTAAGGTTCAGAAGGAATCACAGAATAAGGATGCAAAAGTCGAAAGATCGAGAAGATCAAGACAGCCAATATGAAAGTCTCTTGTAAAATATAAAAGGGGGCAGGGAGAGGCACAAATTGTAGAATAGGGGTTAATGTAGAAGGTGTTAGGGGCATGAATGTGACCAAAGTACCTTGTATGAAATGTTCTAAAAATTAACAAAATATTGTTTAAAAAATATAAAAATAAAGTTTCTGTTGTATTGAGTCAACCTAAGCCCAGACACTCTGATTAAACCTGAGTATGTCAAAGCTACAAAGAAAGTAAACTGGTCAGCAGCAGCAAATCAAACTGTTGTAGCTTTGAAACTACAACATTCCTACAGTTAAAATTAGAAGAAGTAACACATAGATAATAACACAGTAATTATCTTGATATATAATCACAGATTTGAAATAAATGACAAACTAAGAAAGTGCTTCAGAAGGTAAATAAAGGCATTAATGGTACATTGTATTGTCTTCAGCTTACAAAAATCAAAACAAAATAACAACAAAAGGCCACTATTTTAAGATACAATGACTTTCTTCATATACAGTTTTAGCAACTCAGAATCCCAATAATTCCCAGTGTAAGTGTGTGATTTTAAGGGCATTGTGCGTTTAGGACTACATATTGTGCACAGAATACAAACAAACAAGAGAACAAGGTAAAAGACCCCTAGGGATTTGAAATCTGTTAGATTTACTTTACAATATTTTTTTGAGGAAATGAGTTTCCCATAAAGGGATACTCAGGCTATCAAAGTATCTACTGCAAACAGAGTGAATGAAATATTCAGTGACTTTTCTCTCAATAACAAAAGTAATAAAGAAAACCATTGCCAACAACAGCCCAATTCAAAGGCAAACTCTTTTTAGTTTGACTTCTTTATTTTTGTTCTCTCTGCATTTCACTGGCAATATCTGCCAATAAATGACTGAACGCATTTATTAGGGTCAATGTATTTTCTAATAAATGCTAAATCACTTTCCATGCTGTGCATTTCCAACCTCTTGCCCTTTAATGACTCTAAAAAGTTTAACTCTTCCTTTATTCCACTTTAAAATATAAATAAAGGTTTCACTATAGTTTTAACATGCTTAAGCAGTCATTCTGTGATAGCTTATTCTGTATATATTATGAGTTTTAAAAATTTCATGAATAGTTCAAAATCTGAATAAAATATTAAAATAAACTATAGTTAAATAAACTTACATGCTCCTCAGTGATGTGTAATATAAGGTTTTTTAAGGTCAAAATTTGTGCAAATTTTGGAAATAATGACTTGTTGAATTACATGGGACACTGGAAGCAGCACCATTGCATAATGATCTGTGTTAACCCATTATTTTCAATTGGATCAAGTATCCCTAAGGCTTTGTCTTTGAAGCTTTAGTATTAGTAACATGCTTTGTTACATTGTACTGAGATCACTAAAGCTGTCCTCTCCCTCGTGTTGTTACTCATTTTCCCATAGTACCACATTTTCTTTTTTATGTCTATTATTAATTATTTAATTAATTAATTAACTACAATTTAGTCAGTTTGTGAAGGCAGAGATAGGGAGACCTGGAGGGGACAGCAGCTTCAATAGGAAACCAACAAACCCAAAAACTGTGGACCCAGGGAGGCTTGCAGAGACAGATACTTCAACCAAGGACCATGCATGGAGAGGACCTAGACCCTCCTGCTAAGTTTCCAGGAGGGTTCCCTAGTAAGGGGGAAGGGGCTGCCTCTGACATAACTCAGTGGCTGGTTCTTTGATCACCTCCACCTGGGGCTATGCAACCTTACCAGGACGCAGAGGAAGACAATGCAGTCAGTGCTGATGAGACCTGATAGACTAGGGTCATATAGAAGGGGAGGAGGGCCTCCCCTATCAATGGACTGGGGGAGGGGCATAGGGAAAGAGGAGGGAGGGTATGATTGGGAGGAGATTAGAGGGGGGCTACAGATGGGATACAAAGTGAAAACTAGTTTTAAATATTAGTTTTATATTTATATAAAAATTCAAAGTTCTCAATACTTATTCACGTGCTATTAAAAATATTTTAAATTATTCAGCACGTCTATGTAAGTCTTATGCTTTTCTTTAAATAATGAAAATGTAGTTTCTAATTAATATTTTGAGATTTAAAATATAAAGGTAAACATTCTGAATAGATTACTAGGCCTTTGTCATACATTTGTTGTAAGGTGTGGTTTGAATTTACCATATTTCCTCATTTGCATTAAATCTAAAATATATCCAACCATTGTCTCACCTACATCATAAGATTTTATTTTTGTCTCATGTTTATTGTCAAACTCAGTTTATATTACTCAAGTCACAGTCCTCTTATTAAGGAACTAATATTAAAGAAATGGGTACCTCTATCCTATATATTCAGGGATGGTTCACAATATATAAGCCAATAAATATATAAATCATATCAATGGGCTGAAAGACAAAAAGTGATTATATCAATAAATGCAGAAATGACCTTTGAGGAAATCCAGTATTCCTTCACAACAAAAGTCCTAGAAAGCAGGACTGAAAGATTTATACCTTTATGTATGTTTCTTTACATATGTACCTTGGTTTTCTTACTTTTTAATGCATTTTACTGAAAACAAATATTTAATATAGCATCCCAGATTCTTGACTTATCCAATATTGCTGGATATTCTTCTAGCATTTCCTATGTACTCCATTCTTAATAATGTAGAATAAAAATTTACTTAGCACACTATTTCTGCCTGAATACACTTCAATATTTATTGAATCTTGGCCCAGAATATGCTTACTGGTTCGATGGACATGCGTATCTTAATGGTTAAAATGATACTACACAAGTTCTGTCAAGTGGAATGGAGTGAGGCTTCACTGACTATTTACTCTTTCAGATTCTGCCAACATGATCACTTGCAAAACCTCACTGTTTCTTTGGTCTTCATGTCTTCCATTCATAGTGCTGTGGAGCTCACCTACCTCCCTTGTTGCTCACTTCCTTTTCTGTGAATTTCCTGGTAATATTCTCTGCTTCTTTTCTCATACTTTTCTTCATTTTATTAGCTTGTATAACTAGCTAATGGTATAAAACAGTGATAGTTATCCCTTATCTGGTGATCTATGTGTATTTGTTCATATGTAACAGGTTTTTTTTTTTCAGAAATATGACAATTGAGTACAGTTTAACCAAGTGTTATTTTAGTCAGTCTCTGCCATTTTATTCTCTTTATAACTTTTCTTACCCAAATTAAAAAAATGATATCAGGTAAGTTATACTTACAAGATAATATATATTCTCTTATACTTGAGAGTTACTGTATTTTGTTAGCACCATAGAAGGCATTTATCTTTTGTCTTTTAACATCATGTATGAATTGGATTATTTGTAAAATTTAAAAATTACTCCAGAGGAGAATTCATATATACTTTGATAGTTATATTAAAAATATAAATGTATTTTTTTTCAATGCAGTTTATTCAGGAACCTTGAACAATCATCTGACCCTGGGTAAAGCCAGCCCACTTTAAGTAGCCTCTGGGTAGCCAACCCCAGCATGCCATGTGGGCAATGCAGATAGGTCCACATACATGGAAGCAAGCCAGATCCTCAGCCTTAGCCAAATGTGGAGTTGTTTGTGACAGAGAGCACTCACCATCGGGAAGGTGGAAGGCGGAAACCAGCTCCATCTTTAAGGCGCGGCATTAAGCAGCTCTCTACAGTTTCCCCTTTTTGTTTTAGACGCATCAGGCAAGAGTAGAGGTCTGATCTCTGATATTAGAAATAAATTGGGACTGGGAATATAAATGTATTTAAAGATGTAAAACATGTACTATATGTTTTTCAGATCCATTATTTTGTTAAGTGTAAGCCATTAAAATTAAATTTAAGTGGTGCCAAACAGTTCCAAAAAAACTCATTAATTAAATATGACACGTGATGTTTAGCCTTAGGATAGCATTTCCGTTGCAGTAGGAACAGGACTGATGCATGCTCACTTTTCTCACTTTATGCTTCAGTAGATCATGAGTCAACATGCCTTGTCTGTGAACACCTGCAGGCCCGCTCGGTCCACAGTTTATGTGGTATCACTTGTGCTTCACTTCTAAGGCATCATGAGAAAACATTACTGGACCATATTCAAATAATTTATATGTTTGAACTACTACTTATCAGAAATTAGGTCATTCCAAGCATAAACCAATATCCAATATATGAATCAGTGGATTAAGTAGCTTGATTGTACTTCTCTGTATTCAGATTCATGTTACAAAACAGTAGAAAACATGGTAATCATTCCACAGTATTTTTTTAAGTTTTCTTCTTTTTTTTAATAATTTTTTATTTTTAAATAATTTTATACATTCACTTGTATCCCAGCTGTATCCCACTTGTATCCCAGCTCCATTTTTCCTTCCATTCCTCCCCTCCCTCCCTCATCTCCTCCCTGCTCCCTTCCGAGTCCACTGAGAGGGGGTGTCCTCCTCTCCTTCCATCTGGCCCTAGCTAATCAGGTATCTTCAGGACAGCTGCAATGTCCTTATCTGTGGCCTAGTAAGGCTGCTCCTCCCTTGGGGGGCGGGGGGGGAAGCCAGTCATTGATTTCATCTCAGAAACAATTCCAATCCCCCTTACTAGTATATTTATATATACTTGTTATTTAGAAGTATTTATTGGTGTATATGCATCTGTGTGAATATATGCAAACCCTGTGTATGAGGTTATCACATTCCTAGGTGGACACGTGGAAACAAAGAGTTCTGATGGGTATGTTATTTCTCTTTCCACCCACACTTTTGCAACCAGGGCTTTTTCTGAACACTTGGTAGGAAAACTTGTTTCTCTCTCTCACAAAGAAATGGAATATGGAATTATAAACATGTATCAGTTGATTATCTAGTGGCTAAGATCAAATTTCTGACCATCATATTTTATAGTACATATTATTTATCACCAAGCCATCTCTCCAGTCTGAAAATATTTTTAAATATTATAAATAAATTATGTAATTTTGTAGACATAAATATTAGAATACCTATATATTTGTGTATTATATATAATATATAGACATATACATAAACACATGTATACATATATGTAACTCAGAACACTTGCAAGCATAGAGTGAATATGTATTCTGTAAAATAACTTCAAAGCTTCTTATTACCACAAGTCAATATTTATATGTAAGATATAATTATCAAAAAAATACAGATTATATATACTCAGGGATGGAAGCTATGATAATGTGATGGACTGTAATAAATAAATGTGCATGGAACTCTCCCCTCAAAAGATAAATTTTTCTTTCAAGGTCTATAAAGAATTGTGTTGGCATTTTGATGGGAATTGCATTGAATCTGTATATTGCTTTTGGCAGGATGGCCACTTTCACTATGTTAATACTACCGATCCATGCGCACAGGAGATCTTTCCATCTTCTTATGTCTTCTTCAATTTCTTTCTTCAGAGACTTAAAGTTTTTGTTTTTTTTGTTTTGTTTTGTTTTGTTTTGTTTTGTTTTTCAAACAGGTCTTTAACCTGCTTGTTTACAGTCACCCCAAGGTACTTTATGTTATTAGTGGCTATTGTGAAGGGTATTGTTTCCGTGATTTCTTTCTCGGCCCTGTTGTCTTGGGTATATAGGAGGGCTTCTGATTTTTTTGAGTCAATTTTGTATCCAGCCACTTTGCTGAAGGTGTTTATTAGTCGAAGGGGTTTTCTGTTTGAGTTTTTGGGGTCACTCATGTATACTATCATATCATCTGCAAATAGTGAAACTTTGACTTCTTCCTTTCTGACTTGTATCCCCTTGATCTTCCTTACTTGTCTTATTGCTCTAGCTAGGATTTCAAGTACTATATTGAAGATATATGGGGAGAGTGGACAGCCTTGCCTTGTCCCTGATTTCAGCGGGATTGATTTAAGTTTTTCTCCATTGAGTTTGATGTTGGCTATAGGCTTGCTGTATATTGCCTTTACTATGTTTAGGTATGTGCCTTGTATCCCTGATCTCTCCAAGACTTTAAACATGAATGGGTGTTTCATTGTTGTCAAATGCTTTTTTGGCATCTATGGAGATGACCATGTGGTT
Organism: Meriones unguiculatus; assembly: GCF_030254825.1. NCBI lineage: Eukaryota > Metazoa > Chordata > Mammalia > Rodentia > Muridae > Meriones > Meriones unguiculatus. The sequence continues at coordinate 109,860,148 of NC_083350.1, read as the reverse complement.
TTTCTCCTTCAGTTTGTTTATATGATAGATTACAATGATGGATTTCCATATACTGAACTACCCTTGCATGCCTGGTATGAAGCCTACTTGGTCATGGTGGATGATTTCTTTTATGTGTTCTTGGATTTGGTTTGCCAGTGTTTTGAGTATTTTTGCATCAATGTTCATAAGAGAGATAGATCTGAAGTTCCCTTTTTTGTTGGATCTTCCCCACTATTTTCTATGGCAATGGCTGCATGGAACACTATGTTAGCAGTAGATGCAGATCCTCTTTGTTCTTCTTTTTAATAATGAAAATGAAGGTGTGCAACTAAAAATCAGTAGAAGAATATCAAATGCGTATTACATCACTAACACATAGATAGACTCTACAACATCTCTCCAGCCATAATTACTCTGTAATCCCCCCGGATTTCATTAACCACAGTCATTTACCAAAGATGAAATAGTGTTCTGAATCTTTTAACAATTCTCACTGGATGGCATTATCCCAAGGCAAGAGATTGAATTTTCATACCTATGCTGTTTCCTACAAAGTTGCTGTCTGTTTGCTCCACCCCTGAAGCAATGACTTTCAGCAAGTGTCTAATATTTCACTGGTTCCTGTTCACTACAAATGGCCTCATTTCACTCCTCTCATAATGCAGAAGAAACAAAAAAGGTTAGAAGGCCAACAACTTATTGAAGAAATGAGCCTATGGCAGTTGATTTAATTCTAAAGCTTTAAAAATTGTCCTAATTTTTTTCCTCTCTCTTCTCTCATACATGTATATTTACAGATTTACAAAGACATATATAAAAACATATTGTGGAATAATTAGCAGCAATATGACTATACAGAAGGCCTTAGCTATGCAGGCATACAACGGAATGACACAAATGCAGTATAAAAAAAAAAATGGGGGACTAGAATGACATGTTTAATTTTCTGAATTTTAACCTAAATTGAATTCAGTGAAACTTGCAGGAAAATTCCTTCCTGCTTTACATGGGAAAGCAGATGGAGGCAGCCTGCATCATGAGTTCAGTCCTTTCAAATTATAATAGTTTATGATGCTCATCTGCATTTTAATCAGATACAAAGGATTTATTCCCAAAGTGTATCAAGAAAGCCTATTTTCGGGACTCAGAAATGCATATAAGAGTTTATAGCCAATCAAGTAAAATATGTCGCACATTTTTACTCCGTGTCTCTTTCTCATGAGTATATAATATTACATAGAGAGACATGTCAGCACTTTTGTTGGAAGCTGTGCAAAACCCTTCCAGGATAAGGATGAGGAATGATTTCATACTCAAAATGTATTTTTATTACACTCAGGTACACTTTTAAAATGAGGCCTATATATTGTCATTCAGATTAATAATCGTTTACTTAACTCATGTTTAATTACTGAGTATAGATTAAATATGATTTTTCCCGCCATGCAACTTGCCTTCATAATTTAATAGGGTACCACAAAATCTTTTTTCTAATATGTGTAAAGAAATTAGACCAATAGAAGGAGTGATGACATTTCCACTTTATCTTTCAGAGAATATTAGATATTTACTATCAAAATTTATGACTATTATTAGTCAAACCAGATCTTAATATTCAATAACAATGATTTATTGAATAAAATATAAATTTCCACTAAATATTCTGCTTATTTAAAGTTTTGTTGGTAAAACTCTTTTTGTAAACTTTAAATATTAACTGAAAAATAGAGGAAAGGGATTAAAATTTTTTAAAAGACCTTTTATTGTATAGGCTTGTTTAGATATTCTAGGTTTTTTTTTGTGTGTGTTTCCATATGAAGTTGAGATTGTTTCTTTCAAGCTTTATTTTATGTTGGGTGTGGTGGCACAAAGCTTTGTATGTGTGTGTTTCCTTTTTTATTTTATTTCATTTTTAATTATATTTTAATTTTATATTAATTACAGTTTTTTTCACTTTGTATCCTGGCTGCTGCCTCTTCCTTCATTCCCTCCCAGTCTCACACTCCCTCCCTCATCTCTTCCCATTGCCCTTGCCAAGTCCACTGATATGGGAGGTCCTCCTTTATTCTTTTTTTTTGTGTGTGTGTGTGGGAGGCTACAATCAGAATGTAAAGTATATTTTTTTAAATTTCTCATATTTATTTTTTTTAATTTTTATTTTTTTTAATTTTTAAATAATTTTATACATTCAATTTTATCCCAGCTGTAGCCCACTCCCTTTTTCCCTCCTATTCTTCCCCTCCCTCTCTCATCTCCTCCCTGCCCCCTTCAGAGTCCACTGAGAGGGGGTGTCCTCCTCTCCTTCCATCTGGCCCTAGCTTATCAGGTATCTTCGGGGTGGTTACAATGTCCTTATCTGCGGCCTAGCAAGGCTGCTCCTCCCTCAGGGGAGAGGGGAAGCTCATGAGTTCATGTCAGAAACAATTCCTGTCACCCTTACTAGGGACCCACTTGGATACTGAGCTACCATGGGCTATGTCTGAGCAGGGGTTGTAGGTTATATCCATGCATGGTTCTTGGTTGGATAAACAGTCTCATAGAAGACCCCTGTGCTCAGATATATTTGGACCTTGTGGGGCTCCCTGTCCCCTCTAGGATATACTAATTCCTCCTTCCTTCATATGATTCCCTACACTCTGCCGAAGGCTTGGTTATGGGTTGCAGCATCTGCTTTGATACACTACTAGGTAGAGTCTTTCAGGTGCCATCTGTGGTAGGCTACTGTCCTGTTTCTTGTTTTCTCCTATTTCCAATGTCCATCCCCTTTGTCCTGGAGGTCCTCCTTTAATTCTAGCACTCAGGAGGCAGAGGCAAGAAGATCAGTGTGAGTTTGAGGCTAGCCTGGCCTAGAAAGTGAGTCCAGGACTACATAAAGAATCCTTGTGTAAAAAAAAAAAAAAAGAGGGGGTGGTACTTTGATGGGAATTGCATTGAATCTGTAGATTGTTTTTCATAAAATAGACATTTTTACTATGTTAATCTCAGCAATATCTTCTGATAATTTCTTCAATTTATTTTTCAGAAACTTAGTTCTTTTCATGCAGGTCTTTTACTTGGTTTTACACCAAGATACTTCATAGTACTTGTGGGTATTTTGAAAGATGTTGTTTCCTTAATTTCTTTCTCAGCCTGTTCTCCTGTTTGTGAAGAGAACGGCTACCAATTTTTTCAGTTAACTGCGTACCCAGCACTTTGCTGAAGGTGTTTATCAGTTGTAGGAGTTTTCCGGTAAAGTTACAGGATAACCCATAATCCAATTCAAAGATCCGAAAAAGCTGTCACAAGGAGGACACAAGGGAGGATGCAAATTCCCATTCAGAAATGGAAATAGAGTAGACAGCAGAAGTTGTTGAATAGAGGGGACAGGGTAAGAGAGGGAGCAGGGAGAGAAATGAATGTGTATATCAGACCTAGGAAGAACAAGTGTGGGGGTGGGAAGACAGAGGGCCTGCAGAGAGAAGAACAAATTTGAGCAGGGATTTCTCTGTGACAGTCTGGAGTCCTACAACAGGGTAAGGTGCTGGGTGTATATGAGTGTGACTCTAGCTGAAATTCCCAGTTACAGAGGTTTAGGAGACTGAAGAGGTCACCCTTTAACTGGATAGGGCTCCTAATGGAGGGAGAGGAATACCAATCCACCCACAAAAACTTCCATGCAGTGTAGAGTTGAGGAAACGCCCAACTAATAAGGATTGGGGCTCAACTTGAGACTCACCCCAGTGGAGGCAGCCAACCCCTGACATGATTAAAATACTCTATGCTTTTGGCAGTATGGCCATTTTCACAATGTTAATCCTACCAATCCATGAGCACGGGAAATCTTTCCATCTTCTGATATCTTCTTCGATTTCTTTCTTCAGAGACTTGAAGTTTTTCTCAAACAGGTCTTTCACTTGCTTGGTTAGAGTCACACCAAGGTACTTTATGTTATTAGTGGCTATTGTGAAGGGTGTTGTTTCCCTAATTTCTTTCTCAGCCTTTTTGTCTTTGGTATATAGGAGGGCTTCTGATTTTTTTGAGTTGATTTTGTATCCTGCCACTTTGCTGAAGGTGTTCATCAGCTGAAGGAGTTCTCTGGTTGAATTTTTGGGGTCGCTCATGTATACTATCATATCATCTGCAAATAGTGACACTTTGACCTCTTCCTTTCCGATTTGTATCCCCTTGATCTCCTTGGTTTCCCAAAGTGAGGGGAACAAGGACTATTTCTAACAGGAACTCAATGACTGGCTCTTTGGTCTCCCCACCCCTGAAGGGAGGAGCAGTCCTGTTAGGCCACAGAGGAGGGCTTTGCAACCAGTCCTGAAGATACCTGATAAAACAGGATCAGATGAATGGGGAGGAGGTCCCCCCCATCAGTGGACTTGGAAAGGGGCACGGTGGAGATGAGGGAGGGAGGGACTGGGAGGGAATGAGGGATCGGGACACTCCTGGGATATAGAGTTAATAAAATGTAACTGATAAAAAAATAAAATAAAATAAAAACGCAAAAAAAAAATACTCTATGCTTGCAGAGGGGAGCCAACCATAGTTGTGACTCCATGCAGCATTGGTGGAAACAGGTGCAGAAATCCAGGAACAATCAAGGGGTACAGGGCAGGGAGCCTTGTGGAAGAGTGGAAGGGTGCATAGAAGTACCCAGAGGGCACAGGAGCTCCACAAGAAAACCAATAGAGCCAACTAACCAAGGTCCAGGGGCGGCAGAGGCTGCAGAAATTGATGCAGCAACCAAGATCCATGCATGGACTAGACCTAGGTCCTCTACACATATGTATCTGACGGGCAGGTTGGTCCTCATATAGGTAGGTTCCCTAGAAAGGGGAATGGGAGTTGACTCTGAAATGGACTCTCTTGCCTGCTTTTTAGTCACTTTCTCCTGGAAGGGCTATCACCAGGCCACAAGAAAAGAGGATGAGCTCAATCCTGATGCAACTTGACATGCTGGGGTGGAGCTTCTTTGAGGAAAAGGGTAGGGAGGACTAGGAAAACATAGAGAGAGGGGCAGGAGGAGAGGAAGGATGGGGATACTACCTGGATGCAAAATGAATAAATAAAAATAAAGATAAAAGAATAACAAAATAAAAAATAGAAACATCAACAAGGTTTCAAAGATATATATAATGAAAAAAACTAAGTCATTGTGCTAAATAGTGTGTTTTTACAAAGTTACACTGTAAATAATTCATAATAACTTATAATATTTATGCTACTGGATAAAATACATCTTAAGCAATATGTATATAAGTATTTAAAATTTTTAAATTTTGGATATGTGCAATATTATAATATCCTCTAAAAACTTTAAACAATTAATAATATTAAATAGTTGTGATATTCAAAGATTAGCTCTATTTCTTTAGCAAGCTATTTTATGTTTATATAATTGCAGTTTAACAAGGAAGAATTTATCAGACTGAACTTTCATTCTTAATATATTAGTGATATGATCCAGCAACCCACCCACAAGAACTTCTGCCCCAAATTTACCCTACCTGCAAGATGTGCAGGGATAAAGATAGAACAGAGATTGAGGGAATGCCCAACCTAGGCCTGGCCCAACCAAAGACTCACCCTGTCAGAGAGTGTCAACCCCTGACACTATGAGTGATACTCTGCTAAGCTTGCAAACAGGAGCCTTACAGAGTTCTCATCTGAGAGTTTCCATCCAGCAGTGCCTCAAAACAGATACTGAGACTCACAGGCAAACATTGGTAGATGCATAGGGTACTCTAGTAAGAGAAGTGGGGACTGCATCAGACATGGACACATTTGCCAGATTTTATATGACTATACCCTGGTGGCACTGCCTTGACAAGTCATAGGGGAAGAGGACAATTTCAGTCCTGATGCAATTTAATGAGCTAGAATAGAAGGGAAAGGGAACTCCCCTTTTATGAGGAAATGGGGTTGAGTAAGGGAGGAGGGACAGAGGGTAAGACTAGAAGGGGAGGGGAAAGGGCCTACAGGGATGTAAAATAAATAAAATAAATGAACAAGAAAAATATTAGCAATCCACCATATGCAAAAAAGAAAAGTTGTGATCAACAAATTTATAACATTTGACTAAATTGTATAACTGTTCAATAAATAATTGCATACCTAGGAAGTGAAACTACATTTCCATTATAGCTACAAAGTCAAAGATGATGTCAGTTATGTGCAGAAAGAAGCTAAGGTTGATAACAGCAAATTAATACATCCATGTGCAATGAAAGGCCTGAAGTAGAGTTCATTATGAATAAGCAAATCCTAAAGAAAATAAAGATTTTATTTTTCATATAAATAGACCATAGGATACTGGAATATAACCCACACACATTCCCAAGAACACTTTCAAATTTCCTTTCCAGTTTTGTTGCTTTCTGTGTCATTGCTTATACTATTTCGATTTAGTTTCTCAATAAAAGAGATAAAAAAAAAGAAAACTAAAATAAGCAAGAAAAGCAATAGGGCAAAATAAAAAGAACAAATAAAAAGAACAAAAGCACACAGAGAAATATGAAGTGTGTATTCTACTTTCTGTGGTGTTGCTCCTGGGCCTGAGGAATTTCCAGGGAAGTGTTTGATATACCCAGAGGCACACTGTTAAAGAAAACTGACTTTCCCTTTTCCAGTAGGTGTTAATTGAAGATAGCTTCTCGGTTATTGGTAAACTTTAATCCATTTTTCCTTCTGGATGCTGAGCTTGTTAGACCTATCTTTTACACAGGACTTGGATGACCTGTCTCAGTCTTGCAATAGTAAATAGACCTAATCTATCAAAGACCAACTGCCTCACAGTATAAGAGTGCTATACAAAATTTAGTATGTAGACCTGTGGGTGGCATTTTGCATCTAAACTATAGCAAAAGTGTGAACTTCTGAACTCTGTGGGAAGCCAAATACACATATATAGAAATAATAAAGACTTAAATTCAGCTTACACATAGAAAAGGTCCTACTTTCATTTAAATTGTAAGAGTTTCATTTATCCCTTCCTTGGTTTTGTTTGCTTTGTTCTATTTGTTAATAGTTGAGTCAACCTAGCCAAGATTTGTTAATATTTTAATGTCTCATCTAATTACAATCTTTTGATATCACCAATTTTCAATATTTTTCCTTTATTTTTGTAACTTCTTTAATTCTCATGTTTCCCTTCATTTTGCTAGCGTTATTATAAATTTGTTGTTTTTTTTTTTTAAGTGCCTTGAGTTGAGGTTTCATTTAATGGTGTAACACCTTTGTTCTTCCTGAAGGCATTTGAAGTTGTACCTTCTGCTTGAAGCGCTACCTTTTACTGAATCCCACTCAATTCATAATGTATTTTTTTAATTTATGTAAAAGTATTTTATAACAGACTCAATGATATTGTCTTTGAGAATTTGTAATTCTATAGTATAATTGTATTTTAAGATTTCTGAAATACTTTCTGATACGTATTTCCACTGGGACTGGCTAGCATACTTTAAAATTATTTTTATCCTTTGAAATAGATTGAAATGTTTCTTTGGCTAAATAAATACCTTTCCTTATGAAAGAATATATCATGTGCGGCTGTTGGAAGAAATCTTTCACAGTGGCACTTGGATGCAGTTGGTAAGCACTGGAGTTGTCTTCTCTGTGCCTCAGTTATCAATAAATTATCAGTTCAGTATCAAAACTTTGGTGCCAGAAGTCGAACCAAAGGCAAGCTTCTCTCAGAATGGAATTACCATGTTAGCTGCTGAGGATCTTGTGTGTAAAGTAAGCAATACCTTCTAGAATCATTGGCTTGCCTGTATTATCATGAGATCAGTGCCAGAAAATCTGAAGAGTTAACAGCTGTGATGCCTGTGTATCCTGAGAGAGTTTATTCGGGATAGATCCTTTGTCAAGATAAGGGCTAGGCAAAGAAAAGTCCCTCCACCCATGCATTGTACTTATATGGCATCTAGTTACAAGACAAACCTATGGTAGGATATGAAAGGGTGATATTCCATTCCTCTGGATTTGAATGCACTGTCCAGCAACTGGAGGCACCAGAAATCTTAAGTGTTATCTCCATTAATCAGGATGGGATTTCATCTCTTTAATCTGAGACTAGTAGATACAATATGTGTCTCTATTCAGAAAAGAAAGGTTCACAATCCAGTTTTTGGTGTTGACAATACAGACTTCAGCAGACTTTTAAAAAAATAAGTGTCACTTTACAATGCTGTCTGACATTGTTGAATTTAAGTGCTTACAGGTTTTGTTTTATAATGTTCATCACTTTTCCTCAGAGTGAAATTCTAGAGCTTTTTTCACTGTCAGAGTAAACATGTGATTCTTTATTCTTGACTCTTTACACCAAGACAACATAAAACCTGATATAAAAGAATGTCTTCCTTTTGAGTAAATGCTGGGGAAAACCTTCTGACTTGAAAATCATGTCTCTTCTTTTACTGCTTTTCATAGTGTATCTCAGGCACATGGAATGGTCCCTCGAACCCATACTGTGGCCATCATTCATTCAGGTTCTTTCCCATGGTTACCTCCTTCTTGGCTTGTGTTTCTCAAAATTTATATAATAAAAACCTGATGGTGTTTTAAAAATAACTTCTTATTCAGAGATGAGCTGGGCCCCCAAAGCTCAATTTCTCTTTCATGTGACTTGCTGATATCTGCCTGTGAATCATTTTTTCAGTAGCAAGGATTATATTAAAATCCTAAATACCGATTCTTTTAAGACAAGTCATTTTTAAAATAAACTCATAATAATATATTCCTAATGAAGAAGTCTGACTACTAAGACTCTCTATCTAACAACAAAAAATCCTGTGATTACTAATCTTGTAATTTATATATTTTTTTTACAATTTATTCACTTTGTATCCCTATTATAGTTCCCTTCCATATCTCCTCCCAGTCACACCCTCCTTCCTCTTCCACCCTCACCCCTAGTTTCCTCACCTAGTGTACTGAAAAGGGGGATTTCTCCTCCCCTACTCTCTAACCCTAGTCTATCAAGTCCCATCAGGACTGCTTTGATCCTCTTCCTTTGTGGCCTGGTAAGAGGGAAAGTGATCAAAGAGCAAGCAACCAAGTTTATATCTGAGCACTGGGCAGGGCGGGGGGGGGCGGATCTAGGTCCTCTCCATGCATGGTCTTTGGATGATGCATCAGCCTCTCCAGGATCCCCTGGGCCTAGCATTTTTGGCTTTGTTGGTTTCCTTGTGGAACTCCTGTCTCCTCCAAGTCCTTCTAGCCCCCAACCCCTTCTTCCAAAGTTTGCCTGTGGGTCTCTGTCTGCAATGATCCCTTGCTGGGTAAAGTCTTTTGGAGGACATCTGTTGTAGGCTCCTGTCATGTTCCCTTTCTTCAACTAATACACTGTCTATCCTGTTTTCCCTTCTGAATGAGATTTAAGCATCTTTCCTAGAGTCCTCCTTGTTGATTACCTTCTTTATGTCTGTAGATTTTACTATGGTTATGTTATAATATATGGCTAATATCGACATATAAGTGAGTATATGTAATGTGTCTTTCTGCTTCTAGGTTACCTCACTCAGGATGATCTTACTAGTTCCATCCATTTGCCTAGAAATGTCATGATTTTCTTCTTTTTAAGAGTTGAGTAGTATTTCATTGTGTAAATGAACCATAATTTTTGTATCCATTCTTTGGTTGAGAGACATCTAGGTTGTTTCTATATTCTGCCCATTATGAATGAAGCTGATATGAACATAGCTGAGTAATTGTCCTTGTTCTATGGTAGAACATCTTTTGGATATATGCTCAGGAGTGTTATAGCTGGGTCATGAGGTAGGGCTATTCCCAGTTTTCTGAGAAACTACCAGACAGATTTCTAAAATGGTTATACAAGTATGCACTCCCACCAGTAATAGAAGATGGTTCTCCTTTCTCTACATCCACTCCAACATATGTAGTCACTTGAGGTTGTTGTTGCTGTTTTTTTTTTTTTTTTTCAATGCAGTTTTTTCAGGAACCTTGAACAATCTTCTGACCCTGGGGAAAGCCAGCCCACAGCTTAAATAGCCTCTGGGTAGCCAACCCCAGCATGCCACGTGGGCAATGCAGATAGGTCCACATACATGGAAGCAAGCCAGATCCTCAGCCTTAGCCATATGTGGAGTTGTTCGTGACAGAGAGCACTCACCATCGGGAAGGTGGAAGGCAGAAACCAGCTCCATCTTTAAGGTGCAGCAATAAGCAGCTCTCTACAGTTCCCCCTTTTTGTTTTAGATGCATCAGGCAAGAGTAGAGGTCTGATCTCTGATATTAGAAATAAATTGGGACTTTGTACTGATGTTCATTTAGGTGTCATCCACCTAAAGAGCATCAGACCCGTCAGATACCTTTTTCTCAGAGGCGGGACCTGGGGCATCAACCCGCATGCAATCAGACATGCTCTTCTCTGGGTCCAAAGCGGCTGACCCTGAGCTGTTCTGATTGGCTTAAGATAGAATCTCAGAGTCCTTTTGATTTGAATTTCCCTAATGACTAAGGACTTCGAGCATTTCTTTAAGTATTTCTTCACCATTCATATTCTTCTGTTGAGAATTATCAGTTTAGCTCTGTACTCCATTTTTAATTAAATTATTTGGTATGTTAGTGTTTAAATTTTTTAGCTCATTATTAATTTTGGATATTAGCCCTTTGTCTATAGTGTTGGTGAAGACCCCAGTCTGTAGGGTGTTGTTCTGTTCTGTGGACAGTGTTGTCTTATTTACAGAAGCTTTTTACTTTCATGAGGCCCCATTTATTAATTGTTGATCTTAGAGCCTGAGCTTTTAATTTTTATTTAAACAAGTTTATAGTCATGCCCTCCAGCTGCTTTGTGAGGCTGTTTGTTTCTTTGTTTGTTTTCATAATGATTGAGTGAAGAGGAAAACTTAATTGTCAGCACAGATGTGACCCTTGTCTGAGGGTGAAACAGGGCCAAATTTGAGCCTGCCTGCCTGCCTGCCTCTCTGCCTGGCTCCCTCCCTGACTGCCTGCCTGTCTGCCTGCCTGCCTGCCTGTCTGCTTGCCTGTCTTGGCATTCTGCTAGAAAATGGAGTTTCTCTGTTGATGCTAGTGCTTCAATCCTTCCTGAACTTGAAAATGAGATTCTGGAGCTTTTCAACTTGAACTCAAATTTTATGGCTCTCCAGGAATCTTCCATGGCCAGGTCTCCATCGCCAGATGAGGGCTCCCGAGGCATCTTGCCAGCCCAGTGGAATGAACAGAGAGACTACTGAATTTAATTTTTTTTCTAACATGTAGATTCCTCTCTAGCCTTGTTAGAGTACATAACCTACAGTATTGTGAGAGCCAATCTATTATACTCTATTTGTAATATCTGTTTGTTCTATGGGTCTGTTTCTTTAGATAACTTAAGCTAACAAAAAGTAAAACAAGACAAAACCAAAACTACAATATACAACTAGTTCAAAATTCCGGTTAATAAACAAAGAAGAAAAAACAAATATTTTAACGTGATATCCATGTTAAAATGTAATATCTCAGACTCTAGCAATGAGGATTGTGATAATAATAAGACCATCATTTCATGATATTATCCCTATATGGTAATCATTTTTATCACTGCAAAACAAGTTACCACAATCTTAACAGCTTCAAATAAAGCACACAAATAAAGCACTTTTCTATTATGTAGTGCCTGCTTATCAAAAATCCTCGCTGAGCTGAAGCTTTATAGCAATCAGGAAAATATACTGTCATGAGCTTGTTTCTCAGGATGAAAATATGCAAGGACAGAAGGAAAAGAAGGAAGGAAGGAAGATAAAGAGAGAGGGAGGGATGGAGTGAAGGAGGAAGATAGAAAGGAAGGAAGGAAGAAAAAAAGGAAGAGAGGGAGGTACGAAAAAAATCAATGAACAAACTAAAAATTCAACTGGATTATTTTCCCTGAACAGGATAAATCAGCTAGAGCATAGTCCTTACCTGATCCAAGGTCCACTTGAAAGTTTATTCAGGCAGGTGGTAGAAACTGTTTCTTGTGACAATCTAAACAAAAGGAGTCCATTATAAAAAATCAGTATACATAGTGGAAATTACTTTTTAATTTTCTAAGTAAATTAACCCAAAAGTATACATGATAACAATATTTAACCTGTAAGTCATAACGGGGCAGGGCAGATGCGCCAGTAGTGAACATTCCATACTGCTCTGTGGAGGTCCAGCGCTCAGTTCTTAGCACTTAGGTCAGGTAGCTCACAACTCCTGATCAATAGTAAAACAACAACAACCAACCAAACAAAAAACAGAGATCTTCTTAGGGCACCCTAGGGTGCTAAAACTAAGATGTGGATGCCCACACAGACACACAGGCACAGACACAGACACATACACAGATACACAGACACATACACACACACACCACAAATACAGAGACACATGTACTTAAACATGAAAATTATAGACTGTATACTGTCATATCCTACATCCTCTCCAATAACGATATTTATAGAACTAACAGAAAATATATGATGGTCTTTTTCTATTTTAAATTTGGAAAATTAAAAGTCTAATCAAAATTACTGTCGATAATAATGAAACTATTGCTAGTAAGATGACAGTCATTAAACACATTACGTATTCAAATAGGTCAATATAAAAATCACACTTTGCAAAATATATAATTCAACAAAGTATTATACCTGAATGTTATCTTAGACATCAAAAGCTGATAATGAAGGATTATACTTCTTTCTCCATTTTACGTGTCAGGACATAATGAAAAATATAGTAGTAAATTATTATGTAAATATAAACTTTTTAAAATTAAAGATTTATGAGTACAGTATATTAATTTATAAGTTTTTACAATATTTTCATTTTTAATTGTATAACAATGTCATCACTAAACTCAGTGTTTTAAAACCAAAATTGTAATAATAATTAATGCTTTCAATTCGAAATAAATATATTCGTGTTTCTTTTTTTTTAATTCTTTATTACTTACACTTCATTCAATTTGTTTCCGTCCTATGGTTCCCTCCCTCCTCCTGTCCCAATCCCTCCCTTCTTCCACCCTCTGCATGCATGTCCCTCCCCAAGTCCACTGATAGGGGAGGTCTTCTTTTCCTTCCTTCTGATCTAGTCAATTAGGTCTCATAGGAGTGGCTGCAGTGTCTTCTTCTGTGGCCTGGTAATGCTGCTTCCCCCTCACAGAGAGGTAATTAAAGAGCAGGCCAATCAGTTCATGTCAGAGACAGTCCCTGTTCCTATTACAGTGGAACCCACTTGGATACTAAACTGCCATGGGCTACATCTGAGCAGGTTCGTGTATGGTCCTTGGTTGGAGTATGAGTCTCAGGAAAGACTCCTCTGCTCAGATTTTTTGGTTCTGTTGTTCTCCTTGTGCATTTCCTGTCCTCTCCAGATCTTATCGTTTCCCACTTCTTTCCTAAGATTCCCTGCACTGTGCCCAAACGTTGCCCATAAGTCTCAGCATCTACATTGATAGTCTGCAGGGCAGAGCTTTTCAGAGGTCCTCTGTGTCAGGCTCCTGACTTGTTCTCTCTTTTCTCCTTCTTCTGATGTCCAGCCTCTTTGCCTTTCTGGATAGGAATTGAGCATTTTATCAAGAGTCCTCCCTCTTGGATAGTTTCTTTCAGTGTACAGATTTTAGTAGGTTTATCCTATATTATATGTCTATATGAGTGAGTATATGCCATGTGCATCTTTCTGCTTCTGGGATAGCTCACTCAGGATGATCTTTTCCAGATCCCACCACTTACCTGCAAATTTCATTATTTCCTTGTTTTTATTGCTGAGTAATATTCCATTGTGTATATAAACCACAATTTGTGCATCCATTCCTCCATTGAGGGGCATCTGGGCTGTTTCCAGCTTCTGGCTATTATAAATAAAGCTGCTACAAACATGGTTGAGCAAATGTCCTTATTGTGTACTTGAGAATCTTTTGGGTATATGCCTAGGAGTGGTATAGCTGGCTCTTGAGGAAGTGCTATTCCTAGTTGTCTGAGAAAGTGCCAGATTGCTTTCCAGAGTGGTTGTAAAAGTTTACATTCCCACCAGGAGTGGAGAAGGGTTCCCCTTTCTGCACAACCCCTCCAGCATGTGTTATCTTAGCCATTCTGATGGGTGTAAGGTGAAATCTCAGGGTCATTTCGATTTGAATTTCCCTGATGGCTAATGAGGTTGAGCATTTCTTTAAGTGTTTCTCTGCCATTCGATATTCCTCTATTGAGAATTCTCTATTTAGCTCTGTATTCCATTTTTTAATTGGATTACTTGATTATTTGCTGTTCAAATTCTTTAGTTCTTTTTATATACTAGATATTAGTCCTCTGTCAGATACAGGCTTGGTGAAGATCCTTTCCTAATCTGTAGGCTGTCATTTTTTTCTGAGGACAGTGTCCTTTGCTTTACAGAAGCTTTTCAGTTTCATGAGGTCCCATTTATTGATTGTTGCTCTTAGAGCCTGTGTTATTGGTGTTCTGTTCAGGAAGTTTTCTCCTGTGTCAATGAGTTCAAGGCTCTTCCCCACTTTTTCTTCTAAGTGGTTTAGTGTGTCTGGTTTTATGTTGAGGGCTTTGATCCACTTGGACTTTAGATTTGTGCAGAGTGATAAGTATGGATCTATTTTCATTTTTCTACATGTAGATATCCAGTTAGACCAGCACCACTTGTTGAAGATGCTGTCTTTTTTTACATTGTATGGTTTTTCCATTGTATGGTTTTGGAGGAAGAGGTCCCCCTTTCTCCATATCCTCTCCACCATGTTTTGTCACTTGAGTTTTTCATCTTGGCCATTCTGATGGGTGTAAGGTGAAATCTCAGGGTCATTTTGATTTGCATTCCCCTAATAGCTAATGAGATTGAGCATTTCTTTAAGTGTTTCTCTGCCATTTGATATGGGAAATAGTAAGATCTGGAGAGCACAGGAACTCCAAAAGGATAGCAACAGAACCAAAAAATTTGAACACAGGGGTCTTCCCAGAGACTCATACTCCAACCAAGTACCAGGCATGAAGATAACCTAGAACCCCTGCACAGATGTAGCCCATGGCATTTTAGTGTCCAAGTGTAAGGTTACATAGTAATGGGAAGAGGGACTGCCTCTGACATAATCTGATTCGCCTGCTCTTTAATTACCTCCCCCTGAGGGGGGAGCAGCCTTACCAGGCCACAGAAGATGACAATGAAACCACACTTGATGTGATCTAATAGACTAAGATCAGAAGGAAGGAGAGGAGGACCTCTTCTATCAGTGGACTTGGGGAGGGGCATACATGAAGAAGGGGGAGGGAGGGTAGGGCTGGGAGGGGAGGTGAGAGGGGCTTATAGGGTGATACAAAGTGAATAAAGTGTAATTAATAAAATTAAATTAAATTAAAAAATGTAAATGTGAAATGTCCCAGAGAATCTTAATATGATACAAAATTTATAGATGACATTATTTATATGCAATTTAGGTAACAATTGCCTCTTTCTAAGACATATGACATTTACCTATTTGCTTTAATAATACTTACTTATTAGTATATAAGGTGTTTTTATTTCTTCCTTAATTGGAACTAAAATGTGTATTACGTAGATATAACTTATTTAACATGATATATCCAATATATAATTATTTTATTAAGAAAAAAAGGAGAGCTGCAGAATAAAAAAAAATTGGGCACAAGGGTCTTTTCTGGGACGGAGACTCCAACTGGCAGTCCAGTATCCAAATGGGTTCCATAGTATTGGGAACAGGGACTGTCTCTGACATGAATTTAGTGGCTGGCTCTTTAATCACCTCTTCCTGAGTGGGGAGTAGCCTTACCAGGCCACAGAGGAAGACAATGCAGCCACTCCTAATGTGACCTGAGAGACTAGGATCAGATGGAAAGGGAGGAATATCTCCCCTACCAGTGGACTTGGGGAGAGACATGGGTAAAGAAGGGGGAAGAGGGTGACATTAGGTGGAGGAAAGGGAGGGAGCTACAGGGGGGATACAAAGTAAATAAACTGTAATTAATACAAAGAAAAAGAAAAAAGGAATATAACAGCCTCAGATATGAATACAGGTATGCACACAAATATATATCACTTTAAAAATCTGTAACTATATTCTTCCATGCATCCAAACAAAGCATAAAGAAATGATAACTGTCATAATTTTTTTAAAAATCATAGTTCTCCTAAAGTTTGGGAAGATTTATTTTTCAAGATTTTGAAGCTACCCTATTTTTTTCTTTTTAATTACATAGGTAAATTCAACAGAAATGTTTTTCTTGTTAGAAATAGTCCTTGTTCCCCTCACTTTGGGAAACCAATTGGTTACTGAGCTACCACAGGCTACATCTGAGTGGAGGTTCTAGGTTATATCCATACATGGTCCTTGGTTGAATGTCAGTCACAGAAAAGACCCTGTGCCCAGATATATTTGGTCCTTGTGGAGCTCCCCATCCCCGAAGGGAGGAGCAGTCCTGTTAGGCCACAGAGGAGGGCTTTGCAGCCAGTCCTGAAGATACCTGATAAAACAGGATCAGATGAATGGGGAGGAGGTCCCCCCTATCAGTGGACTTGGAAAGGGGCACGGTGGAGATGAGGGAGGGAGGGAGGGACTGGGAGGGAATGAGGGATTGGGACACGGCTGGGATACAGAGTTAATAAAATGTAACTGATAAAAAATAATAATAAAATCAAAAAAATTAAATAATTAATTAATTTAAAAAAAGAAATGTTTTTCTTATAAACATTATCTTAGCCACATACAATTATTTATACATCTGTTCCCATGGTAATCATGTAAACTATCATGGAAAGTCATGTTATTTCACACTCTCTAAATGGTCTTAAGTAGTATTTCTGTAGTAATTTCTTTCTAAAGTATTTTTTTAATTATTTCATTAAGTAAGCTAATACCTCACCCTGTTAAATCTATAAAGACTTCATAGAAAAGCTTCTCCTAATTCTCTTCTTGTCTTGTAATGTTCAATATAGTCACATTTTAAGGAAATGGTATCATGTGGTGACTAATTGAAATATTTCTAGTCTTTGGACTATTTTCAGAAGGCTATTTGTTCAGTTGACTCAAGTTTCTATTTGTACACTCTCATTATGTCAGTGATTTTACTGTCTAGCGCTCATTACTTTGAAAGTCATGTAGACATTTCAGTGAAGGTATCCATGCAGGAAAATGGAAAATGGTTAAGTGCTATTGGATGTGTTAACCACCTGCAGATAGTTCTCTGTGAATGAAAAACCACTGCACTATGTCTCCAGCAAATATTAGAAAACATGGGGAAACGACATTAATGTTAATCTCATTATGTTTTCCAAGTTCATGGGATCGGTAAAAGATATCTTGACATGAAAGTTGTGGGCTATAAGAGAGATCACGTGTGACAACTATATATATAGTAAACCTGAGCTACTACTATATACTGGTATCAGTGAAATATGTATATGTGTGTTTTTGTGTATAATTTCATGTTCTAGATTACTGATTTTTTAATAATATAAGGACACTTGCAATTTTAAAAATATGTGATTTTGTTTTGTATTATGTAAATACCACATACCATGTTTTTAAAAATAGATTTCAATCCTAGTGTGCCCCTCCTCTGTAAATATAAATGAACTACACAAATAGCAGACATTTGGAACATCGTTTGGCTTGTGCAGCTAGGGCAGACGATGAGCATCTTGCTCTGCTGATTGAGAGTTTCATAGCACTAGTCCCTGTTAACTCACCCAGAAAACACAGCTGTGTCTGTTCCCTCTGAATGCTCACCTTAAAAAGATGCATTTTTAACAGTCACTATTCTCATTGGTATTCAGTGTTACTTGATAAAAGCAAATAACTACCAGGATTGCTAGTTAGAAAAAGGCCACATTACCATACTGAAAACAAATGTTTTGGCACAGAATGTCTGCATACTTGGAGACTACTCTAACACAAAGCTTCTGTGTAAATTTCCCTGTAAACAAATGGGACACTGTATACACTGATGATTTTGGGTGTTTCTTACATTAAAATATAACCATCAGTATTTGAATATTTAGCTGATATTTGACACGTTTCAATAGCAATCCAATGCTTATCATATGTCTATTAGTTGGTGACATTTATTTTCTACACTTTAACAAGCATGTGAAGCAATTTCCACTAAAAATATGTTGAATCTTTTAAAAGACTAATCTGTAAAGAGCAAGACTTAAAGAAAAAAGAATTTCATATAAATTCTGTTATCAATGAAAATATATACCATTAAGCTCTTCAGTTTGTTACTTTTTTTCTGTGCTGAAAAAAGCATGCAACTTTTGCATTTTAGGTCAGCACTATGAGTGAGCTATAGTTCTATAATTTAACACTTTTAGTAATAAAAATATTTTTTCTTATATAACAGTTTATTTGGGGGAAGGGAGGCAGAAGAGAGTTAGGGCCTGGGTAAGCCATGAGGGCAGAGACACAGAGAGAGAGAGACAGGGATGAGGGAAGGAATGCCCTGAGAGAAAGGGGAGAGAAAGAGAGTAGGAAAAAATTAAATGTAAATTGTCTACCCATAACCCATGGCTTATATCGTTTTGTGAAAAACTAAGACTAACTTTTTAGTTAAAAGTTTTGTATTTACCTCTGTTTATTAAATAAATGTATGGTGCAGTGAGCCTGCTCCTATACACATTTGAAGGCCAGAGGCAAGCATGAAGAAAATGAATCTTTCCTTCTACCCCCAGGGCTTAAACTTAGGTCTCTAGACTTCCTGGTGAGCAGCATTACCTTATGAGCCATTTTACAAGTCCTTAGATCCCTTTTTGTACTAGTACCATAAAAATTATACTAGCATCAGACACTGATCTAATTCATAAGGGGCATCTTTGCGAAATTTTACTTCATGTTCATAGAATATTAAACAGCGATTTTCTGTATTTGCTTATATGTGGAATTATATGTTAAGTCAAGGTTAACTAAGTTAAAATTGAGAACCACAGAGTGTAGGTATACACTGAGGTACTGGAGAAAGCAGATAGATCTCCTTAGGGAAGAGAAATAGAATAGGTAGCTATGGGTAGATGAGTTGATAGAATGGAAGGGAAAAATGGGGATGGAATTATGGGGGGCGGTAAAGAGAGAGACATATAAAAGAAGGGGACA
Organism: Meriones unguiculatus; assembly: GCF_030254825.1. Taxonomy (NCBI): domain Eukaryota; kingdom Metazoa; phylum Chordata; class Mammalia; order Rodentia; family Muridae; genus Meriones; species Meriones unguiculatus. The sequence goes on along the minus strand of NC_083350.1, from coordinate 109,841,088 downwards.
TTGGAAGAGTATTAATGAATTTTTAATACAGTAGAAACTTACTATATATATATATATTACATTCACACACATACATATGCATCTACATATATGAAGTCTACCTAAATTAAATCACCAAATAATGTGGGAGACAGAGTCTCACTTAGACATCTCTGGTCACCAAAGACAGCTTCCAGTAGATGTACTGGATTACATCTATTTGAGTTGTTGTCCAAAGTGGCCACGCAGAAATCCTTAAACATTCTGTATGTTGCCATGGTTATCGCCAAGAATATAGTTTGCTCCCTACAAACTGACAGCAAGGCCCTATTGCTGAAGATGATATCTACACAACTCATTAAACATGAGTATGTTCAATGAGTAACTACATGTGTTCCAGCTTTTTGGCGTAGGACCTTGCTCTGCAAGCTGTCAAAAATAAAATATAAACCCATTCCTGTGGTATCTTTGGTTTGGATGTTGTTTATGGTTCACCTATAAAATATTGTCTGAAAATACTATATAGAAAACAAAAACCAAGAAAACGGCAAAAATTATCACAGTAAAATTAATTTCTCTAAAGAAAGAGAAGCATAGCAAATGAGCCGAATAATTGCTGAAAACTGTATTATCAAAATGTGTACTGTAAGGATAAAAGCTATGTAGTTAAATCTTAATGAAAAATATGAGAAAATGGTGAAATTCATAAAAAGACAAATTGTAAGGAACTTAAATTCACCACAGTCTTGACGGAGATGTGGCTGGTTTGATGTTGATGATGAAGATAGAATTGAGACTGGCTAGTGGAGTAACCTTTCCTTCAACATGGAATTGATTCTGAACTTCAGCTAGTAGCATATCATCAAAAGATCCTGAATTAACTGTATAATTAACTACCATTTATATGGCCTGCTTGAAATAATAATTCAAAATATTATAATGCTAGATAAAATTCAATTGTAGAAGACCATGTTTTTTTAAACCTACTGATTATTCTCCCAAAAGATATATCTGGTTGCAATCTACTCTTTAAGTAAGTTACCTCAACTGAGCTAAACTAAAATACAATGTACCTTATCATTATTAAAAATACAATTTACTCAAATAAATCTCCTGAATATATTGCTAGTTGTGTGGGATTCTCACAGCTTGCTTAACAAGAAAATTTTAAATAAATATACATTTACATTTCTTACAATTAACATACTAGCAAACATGATTGCAGGAAAAAAAAATCTTTCAATGTTAGACTTTCACACTAAAGCATTGAAATAGAATGTAGTCCTAGCATCCAGATAATTTTCATCCTACAAATACAGTGTTGTTTTTGTAATCCATGGACCAAGAGTTTATAGGTGATAGGGTTACAGTAGCTGTCAAAATGAGTAATTAGTTATTTAAAACTTGTTCTTGGGTTGAGATATCAAACAAGAAGCATGTTGAAGGACTTTTTCATTTTTTTTACATAAAAATACTTTAGAATTTATTAATCAGAAAAAAAACATTAAATTGTTTGCCCCATCAAAATCAAAAATTGTATAGTAAGAAACTAACACTACAATTTGTCATTAATCTAAAATGCTTTGTGAAGATGATTGAGGGTGTAGTGGGAATTATTGTGCTGAGGAGGAGTGTTAACTTTCAAAGGCCCGATGAAAAGAAGTTGAAGTGCGCTTGAAATATCACACTGAGAAATTAACGTCTGTGTTTGTTCAGAAGATTTTGAACAATCTTGGTTTGTACAAGACGGAGATGAGAACACAAAAGCTCCTGGTAAAAGTTCAGGTGGTCTCTGCACTGAAGGAGTGCAAGGTCTGTACAAATAAAATGCTCAGTGTGTCTGCTTGTGATGCATCAGAACTTTTATATTTATACCTTCATGTTTGTGTTTACATGTGTGTGTGCATGTGCATGTGCATGGTGTGTTTGTTGAGGCTGGACAACTTGCAGAAATCCCTAGATTTGGCATCAAGCTGCTTTGCCAATTGAGCCATCTTGTCTCCCTAACAACCCTTTTAAATTTTTTACCCAGTTTCTCTACTGTGACCACTTAGGTTTTGCGGGGAGCATACATACATGTAGATGCATTGGTGGGTTTATAAAGATACCAGATTTATTGTCAGGAAACCCCGCTGAGGAAAAGAAATATAAGGGAGTGAACAGGCAGAGGTGACTTGCACTTTCAGACGCGGTACAAACCTGCTACTATGCATAAACAATAAGAACATAAAGGTGAAAGGTCCCATGTAAAGACTCTTACGGTCTGCGACTTCACTTCTGCCTGGCTAATGAAGAACACCAGAGTGCAGACTTGGCTGCCCTTGACAAGCATAACACACAGGTTAGAGATGGGAGGTATGTTTGCGACACTGCTACACTCATGCGAAGCTTAGGAACAATCTGAAGGTGCATGGTCTTAGAACAGGGCAGGAGACCCTGAAGATAAACACATGGAGGCTCTGAGGTACCTACTTTGAACAGGTTCCCCCCGGGAACACGTTCCTTTCACCATCTCATAGAACCACAACAACAAAGCATTTATAAAGTGAAAACAGAATGAACAAAGCTGAATTTTCACTGTTTTATTCTACAAAACGTCCACTACAGTGTGGGAAATACACTAGTGACCACACACTCAGTTAAAAAACAAAACCTCCCCAACAATTTACTGCCAATAGCTCCACAATAAAGATGGAAAGATAGAGCATAAAGACCATCTAGACCATCATTACTGGTTTTGGACAACTTGAACCTATGTACATGTACACAAGTCAGATTAGCATGTCACGTCATGATAGCATTTGATAGCACCCCACCTAGGCCTCCTCCAGCCCTTATAGTCTTTCTTCCTCCGTCCTCTTCAATGATATTCCCTGAGCCTTGGCAGGAGGGTAATATAGATGTCTCAATAAATGATGAGCACCCAGTCATATTTTGCACCACAGTTACCTCTTATTTAAAGCTTCTGTAAAGCAAACACTGTCTTCAGAACAAAAAGACTGCCTACAGTATGGGAAAGGATCTTCACCAACCCTTTATCTGACAGAGACTAATATCTGGAATATATAAAGAATTCAAGAAGTTAAACAGCAACAAATCAGTTAATCCAATTAAAAAATGGGTTACAGAGCTAAACAGAATTCTTGATAGAGGAATATAGAATGGCAGAGAAACACTTAAACACTCAGCATCCTTAGTCATCAGGGAAATACAAATCAAAACGAACCTGAGATTTCATCTCACACCCATCAGAATGGCTAAGATCTAAAACTCAAGTGACAACACATGCTGGAGAGGTTGTGGAGAAAGGGGAACCCTCCTCTACTGCTGGTGGAAATGTAAACTTGAACAACCACTCTGGAAATAAATCTGGTGCTTTCTCCTACAATTAGGAATAGTGCTTCCTCAACATGCAGCTATACCACTCCTGGGCATATATATAAATTATGCTTAAGTATACAACAAGGATATTTGCTTAACCAAGTTCATAGAAGCTTTATTCATAAAAGCCAGAATCTAGAAACACCCTAGAGGAACCTCAATTGAGGAATAGATACAGAAATTGTGGTACATCTACACAATGGAATATTGCTCAGAAATAAAAAAAAAAGAAGGAAATTGTGAAATTTGCAGGCAAATGGTGGGAACTGGAAAAGATCATCCTATGTGAGGTATCCCAGAAGCAGAAAGACACAGAGGGTATATACTCACTTGTAAGTGGATATTAGACATATAAGATAAACATACTAAAAATCTGTACACCTAAAGAAACTAATCACGAAGGAGGACTCTGGCTAATATGCTCAATCTCCACTTAAAAAGGCAAAGAGGGTGGACATCAGAAGAGAGAAAAAACAGGGAAAAGGACAAGAACCTGCCACAGAGGGCCTCTGAAAGGCTCTACCCTGCAGGGTATCAAAGGAGATGCTGAGACTTATAGCCAAACTTTGGACAGACTGCAGGGAATCTTATGAAAGATGAGGAGATAGTAAGTCCTGGAGAGGACAGGAGCTCCACAAGGAGAGCAACAGAACCAAAAAATCTGGGCACAGGGGTCTTTTCTGAGACTGATACTCCAACCAAGGACCATTCATGGAGATAACGTAGAACCCCTGCACAGATGTAGCCCATGGCAGTTCAGTATCCAAGTGGGTTCCCTAGTAATGGGAACAGGGACTGTCTCTGACATGAACTGATTGGCCTGCTCTTTGATCACTTCCTTAGCATTGTTATCAGGCAACAGAGGAAGACAATGCAGCCAGTCCTGATGAGACCTGATAGAGTAGGATTAGATGGAAGGGGAGGAAGACCTCCCCTATCAGTCAACTTGGGGAGGGACATGGGTGTAGAAGGCGGAGGGAGTTTTAAATTGGGGTGAGAAGGAGCTACCGGGGGATACAAACTGAATAAAATAAAAAAAAAAGAGAAAAAAATGAAAAAAAAAGTTATGGTTGTTAATCATCAGTCTTTAGAAGGCAATTTGACAACATGACCATTTGGCAAATTAAGAAAAAAATAAAGCTCTACTGTCTACCCTAGTGTCTATGTATGACTTCTGTAGTCAGGGAATTTTGATGTGTAGTAGAGCACTAGACATGAAATTCCACTTTGTGGAAGAGGCCTCAAATACAATCAGATAGTAGATAAGTTCTTTTAAATATTTTTGCCACTAATGTACAAGTAGGTACATCTTTCCTGGCCTTTTCTGCCAGGGTAGTATTGCAAAAGACAATGTTCAGTACTGGGTAATGCTATTCATGTGTTCTCTACCCCAGGAGCCTGGGCTGAACGGTATCTACTGGAAGTTTCTTACTTAGTTTTAGATTCATGTTTTTATAACCTGAATCCAAAGTGTGTAATGTCCTCAGCAACAGGGTCTTAACCTGTATTTATAGATGATAACCAATGACAATACCTGTTTTTTGTTTTGTTTTATTTTGTTTTGTTTTGTTTTGTTTTGAGATTCCAGGGACCTTCATGAGTGATAACTCTTTGAAAGGTATCCCAGGCCTTGTGCTAAAATTTGAATTTAATAACTCAGGTTTTCCTGGAGCAACATTGTCTATGCATGCATATTATTTTGTTCAAATGTTTTAAAATTGTAGTTTCATTTTGAAATTAGTTTAATCACTGTTGGGTTTCTATGAAGCTTTTGAACCATCATCAGGTTTAATTAATTCACTTTCTAGTCTAATTTCTCTCCTATGTTTCTGCCCAACACACCTAGAGTTAACCCTTCAAGCCCTAGCATTGTTTCCTTTTACACTCCTGATAGCTCTACACACACACACACATGCACAGAGAGAGAGAGAGAGAGAGAGAGAGAGAGAGAGAGAGGCACACACACCTACACATACACAGGGACACAGAGAAACTGACACATACACACAGAAAGTTAGCTGGCGAGATAGTAGTTCTCCATATGAATGTTTATATTTATTTCTCCCTCTTAACTTTCTGATTTGAATAATTTCCACACTCCTGTGTAATTAAGCCTTTTCCCCAGGAGTATTCTCACTACTGACATTTTACCTAAATCCTACTATTCTGCTCTTAGCATCCTCCTAAAGGTCCCTTGTACTCTCCAACTTAAATACACAAATCAAAAGATTGCAAGCTATGGTCTGCATATGCGAAGATAAGGCATTTTTCTTTGGAGCCTTGAGTGACGTCACTCTGCATAACTTTTCCGGTTTCTATCCATTTACCTACAAGTTCCACAGTGCCATTTTATGTACGTATTTGTAATATCTATTGTGGATGTGTGCCACATTATTCCTACCTATTCACTTGTTCCCATGGCTACAATAAACATGGACATGCAAGCTTCTCTGTTGGAAGTATAATCTCTAGTGAATATGCACCCAGGAACTGTAAAACTAGGTTGTATGAATTTTCTATTTCTAGTTTTTAGAAACACATTCAGAATGATTTCCAAAATGCTTACTCTAGTTTGCCAACCAGTGTAAGAATTATTTCTCCTCTCAGGACATCCAAGACAGCATTTTTTTAATAGTAATGCTGAGGATGAATATTCTTACTGGATTGACATAGGATATCAAAGTATTTTTTAATTTTCATTTTCCAATGAAGCTAAGGGTATTAAAATCTTTTAAAAGTATTTCTTTGCAACCGGCATTGCCTATTTGGATAATTTTTCTGTTCAGTTCCCTAGTCCATTTTTAAATGGAGATCCCTATTTTCTTAATATTTAGGATTTATAGTTTTTTGTATATTCCAGATCCAAACTCTTGTCAGATAATAAAAAATGGCAAGTATTTGTCTTCCATTGTGGGGGGTGATAATTCATTCACATTACAGTTTTTAAAACAGCAAGACGCCTCATATTTCCATGCAATTGGGCTCTTTGATCATTGGTCTTATGTCCTGTGCTAAATGGAGCCTTATTCAGGAATCCTCATATGTGCCTGTAAGTGGATGCATGATGCTTATTTTTCCCTTTAGTAATTTCAAGATTGTGTTGAAGTACTTGCACCATAACTAGCATTCTGTATGGTTAGGTACAGTTTTCCATCAATATTTGTTCTTGATGATGTCTTTTTTTTTCAGTGTGTAATTTTTTTTGGAATTTTAATCAATATCAGTTAACTTTAATCACATTACCATATATCTATATTATGGTTCATTGTGCTAGTGACAAGAATCTTTCATGGCTTAGGCCACAGAGGAGGGCTTTGCAGCCAGTCCTGAAGATACCTGATAAAACAGGATCAGATGAATGGGGAGGAGGTCCCCCCCATCAGTGGACTTGGAAAGGGGCACGGTGGAGATGAGGGAGGGAGGGAGGGACTGGGAGGGAATGAGGGATCAGGACACGGCTGGGATACAGAGTTAATAAAATGTAACTGATAAGAAAAAATAAAATAAAATAAAAAGAATCTTTCATGGCACTGGAATATAATTTGTGATCACCTATGGTAATAATTCCTCCAGTGTCCTTTTGGTTCATGACTATTTTGTCTATAGTTGATATTTTGTGCTTTCATATAAATTTTTGGATTTTTTTTGTACCTGTGAAGAATGCTTTTGAATTTGGACTGGGGATGCTTGAATCCATAATTTTTGATGGGATGGATATTTTTATAATATTAATTGTTGCAAACTATGAGCATGGAATGTCTTTTGATCTTTAGTGTCTTATTCCATTATTCTATAGCATCTTAAAATTTTCATTGTAGAGGTATTTTGATTACTTGATTAGGCTTATACCTGTGTGTGTGTATGTGCATGTTAAAAATGGGGTTGTTTCAATTATTGGTTTTCTGTATAGCATCATTCAAATTGGCATCTAGATTACTGATTGTTTTATGTTACTATTTCTATTTTCTTATTTTGCTAAAAATATTTATCAGATCTAAGAGTTCTTTTATTGTTATAATCTTCATGGCCTCATATTTAAAGAATTATAAGTCTCTTCTAGTTCCATCCATTTGCCTGCAAATTTTGTGATTTCCTTCTTTTTAATTGCTCAGTAGTATTTCATTATATAAATGTACCACAATTTCAGTATTGATTACTTCATTGATGGACATCTGGGTTGTTTCCATATTTTAGCTATTAAGAATAAAGATGCTATGAACATAACTGAGTAAATGTCCTTATTGAATGGTGGAACCTCTTTTGGGTATATGCCCAGGAGTGTTAGATCTGGATCTTGAGGTAGTGCTATTCCCAATTTTCTGAGAAAGGACCAGCTGGATTGATTTCCATAGTGGTTGTACAAGTTTGCACTCCTACCAGCAATATAGGAGGGTTCCCCTTTCTCTACATCCTCTCCACTATGTGTTGTTACTTGAATTTGAGCTTAGCCATTATGATAGGTGTAAAATGGAATATCGAAGTGTTTTGATTTGCATTTCCCTGAGTACTAATGATGTTGAGCACTTCTTTAAGTGTGTCTCTGCCATTCTGTATTCCTCTATTGAGAATTCTCTGCTTAGCTCTGTGAGTAAGGTAACCCAGAAATATAAAAACAGGCATAGTATACACTTCCTAATAAGCGGACATTAGCCATATAATATAGGACAACCATCTATAAACCCAAAAAGCTAAACAACAAGGAGGACCATAGGAGAGATGCTTAAATCTCCTTCAGAATTGCAAACAGGATAGACACCAGGAAAGGTGGAAGAGAAGATAAAGGATGGGAGTCTACTATAGAGGTTTTTCTGAAAGGTTTCACTCAACAGGGGACAGAGCAAATGCTGAGAGTAAGGGCCAAACTTTGGGAAGAGCACAGGGAGTCTTGTGGAGCAAAAGATTAGAGTGGGATTATGGTGGGATTAGAGGGACATGGAGGAAACAGGCATCCTACAATGAGACCAACAAAAGTAAAAGATCTGAGACCAGGGTGTTCTGGCTAGACTGATGCTCCAACGGAGGACCATGCATGGAGAGGACCTACACCCCCTGCTCATTTGTGGATGATTGGCAAGTCAGTATCCATGTGGATCTCTGAGTGAGGGTATCAGGGGCTGCCTCTATCATGAACTCAGTTGACTGCTCTCTGATCACTCACTCGCCATTGAGGAAAATGATCCAAGCAGTCTTGATGAGACATAACAAGTTATGGGCACATGGTGATAGGTGAAAACTCCCCTCCCCATTTCAGTGGACTAGGGAAGGAGATAAGAGGAAGAAGGAGGGAGGGTGGGACTGATGTAGTTGAGGGAGGGGTTTTCAATCAGAATATATAATGAATACATTGTGAAGAAAAAAATGAAAATGAAAAAAATAAAAACAAATATTCACATGCACTCATTTGTAAATCTTTCAAAGACAAGGATGTGATCTTTGTTAATTTTCTTTATTCAAAATAAATTCTCAAGATAGGATAAACATATTGAAATCTATACACCTAAAGAAGATAAACAAGAAAGAGGACACAGGGTATGATGATCAATCCTCACTTAGAAATACAAATGGGATGGACATTGGAAGTAGGAGAAAACAAGTAACAGGACAGGAGCCTACCACAGAGGGCCTCTGAAAGACTCTACCTAGCAGTGTATCAAAGCAGACATTAAGACTCATAACCAAACTTTCGGCAGAGTGTAGGGAATCATAAGAAAGAAGGAGGAGTTAGTATGACCTGGAGAGGATAGGAGCTCCACAAGGACCAAATATATCTGGGCACATGGGTCTTTTGAGACTGTTTCTCCAAACAAGGACCATGTATGGATGCAACCTAGAACCTCTGCTCAGATGTAGACCTTGGTAGCACAGTATCCAAGTGGGCACTCTAAACAGAGACTGTTTATGACATGAACTCAATGGCAGGCTCTTTGACCTCCACCCACCCCCAGGGAGGAGCAGTCCTGCTAGGCCACAGAGGAGGACATTGCAGCCAGTCCTGAAGATACCTTATAAACCAGTATCAGATAAAAGGGAGGAGGTTATCCCCTATCACTGGACTGGGAAAGGGGCAGGGAGAAGATGAGGAAGGGAGGGAGGGGTTGGGAGGGAAAGAGGGAGCAGGATAAAGCAGGGATACAAAGTTAACAAACTGTAATAATATTAAAAAAATAAAAATTAAAAAAAAAAAACAAAAAAAAATTCTCACTCAGAAAAGCAATGAGATAGACATCAGAAGAGGGAGAAAACAAGCAATAGGACAAGATCCTACCACAGAGGGTTCTGAAAGACTCTACCCAATAAGGTATCGAAGCAGATGCTGAGACTCATAGACAAACTTTGGGCAGACTGCAGGGAATCTTATGAAAGAAGGGGGAAGATAAAAAGACCTGGAGGGGACAGGAGCTCCACAAGAAGAGCAACAGAACCAAAAACTCTGTGCCAAGGAGTCTTTTCTGATTGGAGACTGATACTCCAACCAAGGACCATTCTTGGAGGTAACCTAGAACCCTGCACAGATGTAGTCCATGGCAGCTCAGTGTCCAAGTGGGTACCCTAGAAAGGGGAACAGGGACTGTCTCTGACATGAATTCATGGTCTGACTCTTTGATCACCTCCCTCTGAGGGGGAAATAGCCTTACCAGGCCTCAGAAGAAGATAATGTAGCCAGTCCTGATGAGACCTGATAGGCTAGGGTCAAATGGAAGGGGAGGAGGACCTCCCCTAGTAATGGACTTGAAGAAGGGTATGGGAGGAGATGAGGGAGAGAGCGTGGTTTTGGGAGGGAATGAGGGAGAGGGCTACAGCTGGGATACAAAGTGAATAAACTAATTAATATAAAAAAGAAATTCTGTGTAGTAGAAAAAAGAATTATAAGTCTGCCTTTTATTATATTTTTTAATAATTTAGAGGACAATATATTTAATTTATTTATACTTATAACTTCTTTATGACTATTCCCTTGAATAAAAACTATGTAAGATTCTGGATAATTTAAATACTTAAGAATAAACAGTTTGTTAAGAAATATGTCAATATTTAAGGTACTATTTAATTTTTTTCTTTCTGTGATAGTTTGGTACATAAAAAAATTAATAGCTTTTAAATATACTTTAAGAATCTAACTTATGAGATTGGCATGGTAAGGCACACCTGGAATCCCCTAACTTGGGAAGCTGAGGAAGAAGTATTACCTGTTACATGCTAGATCTATATGGTATGGCACTGTCATGAAAAATCAATCAATCAATCCATTAGCTTTCGATTTATATTTATATGAAATACATTCAAGAAAAAGCCAGTGTGTGTTTAATGTTTTCGGCAACTTGGAGGATTTCTGTTTCAGTGACCTCTAGTTACAGAAGATATTTAAATTTCTGAGTGTCTCATTCTGAGTTCTATCTGCTATTCCAGTCATCCCATCTTCTCCTGTTCACATCTCATACACTATCCTCTAGTGATACTAAAAAACAGATCAGTGCACTTGAATGTGTTATTGTCTATTAGACCATGATATTCTGTGTGGCTTATATGCTAGCATGCACTTCAACTTATCCAGGCAAAATGATGAGCAAGGTTTCAACATTTGTTTAACCATTATCTCACAATCGGTGGCTTAGTCCACCTCGCTCTGTATGTTGTACCAGGGATGGCTGTACACTCATCTTGTCTCTTAGATCAAGAATGAAGATTTACCTTCATCTTTTATAAAAATTAGCTTGATTAAAATAGTAAATATCTCATTTACTATTTTAATAAACAAAATAAAGATCAAGTCTTTTTGTTTTTTTAATTCTAGAGATGGAACTTTCAAATTCTGGTGATAAAAATTTCATTATAGATTCTGTTATGCTTCTAAACAACTCTCTTATAATTATACAATTTCCTGCACAGAAATAATGTTCTGCATTCTAAAGTGCTTATTAAGTGAATTTGAAACTGGGAATCAATTACATTTGAATTTCTTTATGATAAAATAATTAAACCTATTATTAAATGATTTATATCCATATTCTATTTGTATGCAAAGGGATTACTTACACATTTTCCTGTAAATGATATGTATTATCATTTTTTATTCTTCTGTAATTACATATATAAATTTTGATTCCTTTCTGGCAATGAAAAGCTTTTAATTGGTATATGGAGAAAACTGTCACAGATATGTTATATATAACACTAGTCAGTAGAAATTGTAGTGAGCAACATAATTTATTAATATAACATGAGAACACATATGTACATATTTATTTTTTCTATCTATTAATTATCTATGTTTCATTTGTCTATTAATGTTTTTGTCACGAGAGAGAAACAGGCAGCTCAGGAGATCCTCTCACATGTATTCATAGGGAGAAAGAGGATGAATATCTTCCAGTAGGTAGACAGTAGGCAGTATGCTTTTATATTTTACCTCATTTTACATATTTGGTTTTATTATTTCTAAAACTATGACCATGAATCTAACAAAGAGAATACTGAGACTTAATTAATTAGGAAAAAGAGGATATTCTGAAGCTGTTGTAAGAACCACAAAAGATCCACTTTTTATAAGCAAGAAATCATATTTCAGAGTTACAGTGCAATTACACTGTTATTTCACAGCTGTCAAAAAGCATAGTCTTGAAATATGACTTTGTAAGACACATACTCAAAACTCTTTACAACATTTTAACTAAAAGTGTTCCCGAGATCCAAGCATACTATCCCTAAAAGAATCTAAATAGAAGGAAGGAAAAGAGACATCGTAATATTTTATCTGATTTTCAGTAGAATTTCAAATATATTGTAATCAAGATTTGATGTATAGCAAGTGGCTTTTCATATGAATCGAATATCATAAAAGAAAAATTTAGAAAATTATTACTATCTAATTTAAGAAAAAAACAACTAAAACAAAACAATACTTAACTGTAGAAAGAATTAACTCAGATACATTTCATGTAGTTTACTTCCTGTCTCAAAAAATTCAAAACTGGTACAGACTAGAAGGTGGGAAATGCATACTGGCTTTTAATGTCAGTAAGGGGAACAGGGACTGTCTCTGACTTGAACTCAGTGACTTTCTCTTTGATCACCTCCCTGTTGGGGCCAACCTTACCAGGCCACAGAAGAAGAAAATGCAGACAGTCCCGATGAGACCTGATAAGCTAGGGTCAGATGGAAGAAGAGGAGGACCTCCCCTATCAGTGGACCTAAGAGCGGGGCATGGGAGTAGATGACAGAGGGGTGGTGGGATTGGGAGGGATGGGGGAATACAGCTGGGATACAAAGTGAATAAACTGTAATTAATATAAAAAATAAAATGAAGTATGTTAGCCCCAAATGTAAAAATTCATCATCATGTATCTATGTTTCTGTAACTGACATTTAAAATATCTTGGACAGGTGTTTCTAGGATAAAGTGTGAAGTCATAGGCAACCTATCAATTTCCCTTAATAGTAGTTATGTAATTTTAGGGTTAAGGAGAAAGTAGGCCTCTTTCATATTCCCATACTAAATACTTTGCTTTGAAAGACTGTCAAAATAAAAGGAAAGAAGCCTAAAAGCATTCTCTAATGATCTCCAGATTATTTCATTTCACATGGAATTATTCACATTTGGTAATAAGCATTTCAATAAATTTTGTAGTAAATATATATTAAGGTGTGTTATCCATAAAACAACAAGAAAGTAGAATCAGAGAATGCAGTTTGAATTAAGCCAATTCTGTTTTAGTAAGTCCAGTAACAAATGGACATCAGTAAGAATGACAATAAATGCTGCAGTTTCCATGAAGTTATAGAAAAACCTAACAAAAAAGTACACAGATGTGGCTTGTCACCTCATTGTCCTGACACCATCAGCTTCACATCTGGTAAAAAGAAAACTGTGCTGAAGTGCTTGAGTATAGGAACATTTTATCAACTAATATCATAGTTTATAACAAGTCATGTTGACCCTATTTTGAACAGAGTTGGAAAAAAAAATCACTGAACAAAAATGTTTTCCAAAGAATACTCATGAAATGTTCTAAAGATAAGTTTAAAAAGAGATATATAAATAAGTGGAATTAAAGATAAAAAAATACTCAGGAAAAATGAAGTCATTGTCAAATGAGTAGACATAGAATCCTGAAGATTTAAAATTTCAAAAAAAATTAAACTTTTATAAATTTTACAACTTTTAAAGACTTAGGGATACATTAAATTGAAGTTGAATAAAACATGCTAATTCTGGACATAGCAAATCAAAGGAAATTACTTCAAAAATATAAATATGATTGTCAAAAACAGCATAAAAACTGATGGCCATAAATTCTACCTTCATATGAATTTTATTGTTTTAATCTTTACTATCAGAAGCCAAACACATAATTTTAAGATGTCTAAACATTCTGGATAAATGTATTAACAAAATGCAAGCTACAATCTGTAGAACCTAGAGATTAGGTATTTTGTAAGGGGCTAATGGCAAAATATATAATCCTCTAAGAAAAGGAAACAGAGTAGATAACTATGAATGAATGTCGGTGGTGGGGTGGTCGAGGGCAGAAACAGAAAAATAATATAAGGATCGGGGGAAAGGCATATGAGGAGAAACAGCTAAAATTAAGGGACATTTGAGTAGTATGAAAGACTAATAAAATAGAAGCTTTCAAAAATATATGTATACATAGAGGGTATCTATATGATATCATCAAAGATGGGGGATACAAAACCCCAACAGCAATATAAAGAAGACAAAGCTCAACAAGACATCTCTTGTCACAAAATGAAGCTTTCCAGTACCCAGGAATGGGTTATATCTAATTGCATTCTTAGCCAAATGGGTACATTAGGATTTGCCAAACAACCCAGGCAGTTGCCAAAGCTATAGTTGGCTCTGCACAAATTGACAGTAAGGCCCCTTGCTGAAGAGATAAGCTCCAGAGTTCATTGAAAAATGTGAAGTTCAGCTGGTGCCTAACTATGAGCTCTTGTTCTTCATACTGGAAGATACTCTTCATGCTACCAAAGAAGAAATGTAACACCAACCCAGATATGTGATCTACAGTAGTGTCCTTCCCATAAGATATGGTGTTGCAACAGAGGCACAAATCTTGTGGAAATAACTAAACAATACTGATTTGATTTAAGGCTGACTCCATGAGATGGAACACATATATAATTTTGCTTGTATTACCAAGAACCAGAGATTACATAACCTAGGAATGTAGCAGCACACTGAAGTCTACTGTGTCTGCTAAAGGAACATGACAATAGTTTTGAATGTCATGTGCTATATTCACAAATCAGTTAACTTCACAGACACCTAGTGCCCATTTATCACTGAAAGCTGCCTGCTGTTTGAGTGAACTCAATTTTATTGGACTTGACAGACTTCCTGTCTCTGCTCCATGTTCAATAACAACAGTATACATGAACACTTGTAACCATCTTTGGACATATGAAAGTCCAGAGAGAGAGAGCGAATAAACATAGGTATGTATGTATCTACCAATATTTTGATATAACAACTGTTCCTGCAGAGGAATCCATGCTAGAGCACACGCCAAGGGAGAAAAGTCTTTTACTTCTAGGTCACTAAATTTTCTTCCACAATGTTTGCCTGTGTTCCACTCACAACAATGAGTAACTGAAAAAATAGCAGCCCAGAGTAAAAGTTTCAGCCATCAACAACATAAAAACTCTTATTAGATTACTACACTATTGCATGTTGTTTCATAAATGCTTAGCATTCATTCTCATGTTAAAGAACTGCTTCTACATATGAACTGAACTCCCTCAGTAGAGAGAGTTTTATTAGTTCAGAGCAGTAAAAGAAGATGTGTGTTAATTTCTTAACTGTCCCCAAACTTAATATAACAAAAAAGCATCAATATCCAAAAGCAAGAAATAGCGTAGATTAAAAATATTTTAAGTCACTATTCAATCAAAGAATAGCAGCAACAGCAAACAATAACCGAAAACACACCCTAGTGTAACTGATAGGCTGGAAAGGGGGAATCAGCGTTTTTCCCACATATAGTTAGCAGGTGTATTTCACATGCATAATTATTAACAGCAATAGAAAAAAAAAACAAATAAAAATATGAGATATACACAGGGATAAGATAGCAGGACCTACAAGAGAGAAAGGGGCGTTATGGAAGCTAATGTTAAAAGTGACTATTTGCTGGATTTAATTTTAACATCCTCAAATTAGCCAGTGCATGTTTAATTACAAGTAAGGAAACCATGTCTAAAGAATCAAAAGAGTATAAAAAAGGGACACAACAGAGCTATAACAATTACAAAAGAGATAAACAATGATTCATGAGTTAAAACATACTGAAATTTAGAAAAGAAACATTCTGTAAGAGAGAGCAATAGAAAGTACAAAAAGTTGATGAATGCAAAGGTGGGTTATTGAAAATAAACCATCTGAGAAATGCTAAACAAAGAATGAAGACCTTTAAAAAAGGCCTCAGAGTCCTCTATATGCTGCAAAAAATGGTAACAGGACAAAATAAAAGAACGAAGGACAGTAGGATACAGAGCTCCTATAATAATGTAACAAGGAATTATACATGACATGAATGTTATGAGTAAAATAGAACCAAAACAAGATTTATGTCTAATACTCTATAAAATATTAAACAGGAAAAAAATGAGAAAAATATTACATTAATCAAGTATGCACTACACTGTACGCACACATACAAACACACACACACATTACAATTGCCTTTGTATGTAAAATTACTAGATATCTTAATTAAGAAGCTGAGCATATTAATGTAAATTCTAGTTCTCTTCAGTTGCTATGATAAAACACCATGGCTAAAAGCAACTATAAGAATAAAGGAATTATTTTGTCTTATATTTCTATGGCATAGTCCACTATTGAAGAGGGCCAGTACAGAAATTAGAGACAGTAATTTGGGGGGAATAATGAATACTATCAGCAGCTTTTCCTGCTGATTGCTCACTGACTTGTGCTCAGTTAGCTTTCTTCTACAGTCCAAATTCACCTGCCTAAAAGTGTTCTATGCATGGTGGGCTGGTCCCTCTCAGATAAATAAAGATTATCTCAAAGACCTGGACACATTCTTATTTGAGCTGGGAAATTTCTCAACTGAGATTTCAGATTAGGCTGTGTCAATCTGATAATTTATCTAAGATAATAAGTTCCATCCAAATACTTCTAGAAAACCACTTTACTTTTAAATTTAACTTAGAAAAATAGGATCAAAGAATCAGTGGTGAACTAATATAAAACTGGGTTCATTAGAGTAATATGCCTGACTACTTTCTAGGGAATGAGGGGACTACAGCTGGGATACAAAGTAAATAACCAATAATTAATATAAAAAATAAAAAGTATAAAAACTCTTTAAATACAATGACAGTTGATGTTGTTCTCTATTTTAATTTTAAAGGGACAGCAAATCTCTTACATCAATATACTTGATAGAATTAATTATGCAACAGATGATGAAATGAAATGAAGACCTTTAAAAAAGGCCTCAGAGTCCTCTATATGCTGCAAAAAATGGTAACAGGACAAAATAAAAGAACGAAGGACAGTAGGATACAGAGCTCCTATAATAATGTAACAAGGAATTTTTACTCATCATAAGGAGTCAACCATGTTTTCTATTTTTATTGTGTAAGGTATGTGTGCTGGTGGTTGTATTAAACAAGTGAAGAAAAAAATAGACACAAAATATATGGAAGATTACATGGGCATAAAAAGCTAAACAAAATTTAAAATCTGTCTATAGAGTTTGAAATTACTAAAGCTTCCTGATAATTCCTAGTATCATATTTTCAGATTGACTCACACTTTTAACAAAGCCCCTGAAACATATCCCTAAATAGACTATATAAAGGAATTTTAATCCAGCAACATGTTTCCTCTGGCAAAGGATCACATCCAAAGACCTAGGTCCAATCTGTGATCCAGGTAGAATATACACTTTTAATTTCTCTAGATGGAATACAAACAAGCCTTTAGAACACACCTTCATTTGTAAATAATTGTATCTATTTGAAAGGCAGACAAATGAGGAAGCAGAGAAAGATTTGTCAGAAACAGTCTGAAATAGGATATGCCAAACTCACAAGAGAACATTCAGGAAAAAAAAATCTACTTAAGAGCTGTGCAGACAGAGAGAGCAGGGATTACAGGGGTTCAGGTCAGTTGAGTGCAGGTGAGTTGATTTCATGCAGTTTTTTACAGTTCATATAGTCAGTGTAGTCACTGCAGTTCACTTCCTGCAGTTCAGAGGCAGGTTTTCGAGGCAGAACAATTAAGTGAGAAGAAGAAAGAAGCCAGATTTAATCAGTCAGCTTGGAAAGGAGTTTTGAGCCAGAACAACCTGAATCAAACTAACCACTAGAGTTCAGAAACAAGTAGAAAGGGTAAGCTTATTCACCAGTAAATGTTAGATCCTGAAACATCATGACCTATATTAGCAGATGGAGGCTAGAAGCTGAAGACTTCAAGGTCTGGGCTTGCAGAAGATTAGATTGTATGGAGGCTAGAAGCTTCCCGGCCTAGAGATAGTTAGATATAAATCCTCTGGGCTCAGACCAAGCCATTTATTCATACAGCTTGTATCATTCCCTCATCTGAGGAAATAAAAAACAAAATAGTTGCAAAGCAATATCTACTTCTGTGTCTCAAAACACTAAAAAATGTGTGGGAGACATAATTACTAGGATATATTCTTAGGCTCAGTATACATAGAAAGAACTTTGATAGAGTTTTGTATAAAACAACTATTTTATAAGTATAGATCAAGCAGTATTAAAAACTTTGAATGGATAGTTTATATTAATTATATTATATCATAGAACTAGATTTATGGTGCATGACCAGAGTAGCACATAAAAAAATACACTAAAGATAAGATATGCTATGACCTTTTTGACTAAAACATTGAGATTATAACAGGATGTTAGACTGTTTATTTTTTTCTGATCATACTCTTGTTTAAAGATATGTAGAGCTACAAAGCCATTGAATGTCCTATTAACAGTGCATTATAAAACACATTATTATCTTACATTTTCTGCCACATAGTTTCTGGTTATTTCAAGTACAAGAAATAATTCGGATTTAACAATGAGAAAACTGGCATGGCACATCTCTCTAATGTCACCACATGGGAGGCTGATGCAGGACAATCATTAGTTCCAGGCTCTTCCTGGCTACATAATTGCAAAGCTGGCCCAGGTGATGCAATGAGACACTTTCTAAAAGAACTAAGGTACAAGCAAACAAATAAGAACTATTCATAAATTAACCATTGTAGACTTACACACATTTTTTTTTATTAATCTCAAAGTCAGAGATATTTTATTGCAACAAGAGATTAGGACTATGAAATTTACATACATATTAGTAAAAGATGATACAACTTAATCTTTGTCTTAATATGATTTAATTAGAATAAGGAAAAACTACTGTAATCTCAAATATATATTAGTAAAATATTCTAGCTGTCAACTCTTTAGATTTGTGACTGTAAAACAATCTGTTGCTTATGTTACCTTTTAAGTGGAACAAGCAAGTCTCCTAAATGGAAAAAAAAAAAAAAAAAAAAAAAAAAAACTTTTCATTTCTAAGGTGTTATGGCAAGTACAATTTAGAATTAAGTTACCTTGGACCATTTTTCAGAAGTAGCTGGAACTATTTGCAGGTGACTCTCAAGAGTGTGCATGTTGATCTCACAGAGATAAGGGATGGAGAGATATCATGAGTCCAATCACCTGAGACTGCTACTTTTACAGACTTCCTTCCAGTAGTGTGCAAGTCTCCAAACATTGCACATGGCCTAATGGCTAATGGTCTAGTGAGAAATTTGTGTGTATGCAAGCATGTATGTGTGTGTGCATTTATTTATAGATATATGCTTTTGTGTGTATGTATGTATATATGTTTGCATGTATATGTATGTATATGCTAGAAGATTAACTGAAAGGAAAACTCTATGAATGCTACAAAGAGGAAGTTTCCACCCTGGTTGAAGTAAGACTTTTCTATGGCATGTTTTTTGTTTTTTTTTTGTTTTTTTGTTTGTTTGTTTTGGGAAACCCATGCTCCTATGAGTAACCTCTCACCTATCCTCTGTACATAAGCTTAATGGGCTTGTTAGCATACCATCTTGAATTTTGATGTCATCATATTTTGATTTGTCTTTTGTATACCATCTGGGGTGAGTGGAATAATATTTCATGTGTCTTGGGGAAAATTACATTCAACAGAAACTCTATCATGAAGTACAGCACTTAGATAGTTAATTTTGCTTTTTTTCACAGTCCTATATATCTTTAAGTATTTTTCATCTGTAGCGATGTACAACAGATAAATTGATATATCATCTTGCCCATTAATATTCTTTATTCAGAAGTCAAAATTAAGAGAAAAGAAAAGAAACATGTTTGTGTTCTCACAACACACGGTAGCTAGTATTATTTTGAGAATCAGAAAAAAATATAAGATGACATTTAGGTTACAGAACAGATCAGGTGCAATTAGTTGCACAATGTAGGTCTAGTTATTTATGAGTAAATATTATAATTTTATGGACTCAAATTATTATGTGTAAAATTGCAAATCTTTCCCATTAGGTGTTCCCTCAATTAGATAATATCATTTTCTAAATTTACAGTGTCATTATCTAAATACATGATACACTGAATTCATGAGATTGTTTTTAGAAGTATTGATTGTCTAATATTTTGCCAGAGAGTGCCAAATTTTCAAGAAACCAAGAAAATAGTTTCTCCTTTTACCTTGTGTGTGAGTCAGGAGTATGGGCTGTTGGGAGCCGTGACTCAGCAGCCTGCTTTGTTATTTAAATCTTGGCAGAGAGATGGTTTTTAGCAGGCCTTTACTAATGGCAGAGGAGAGCTTGCAAAACCATCTCCTTTTGTTTGTGACAACAGGTGGGATAGCTTGTGAGGGTTACACCTCTTCCTCTGGCTCCTTGTGCAAATTAACCTATTGTTCTGAGATGTTTGACTGACAAAAAGGAACTACTAAAACAATAAAGTGGTCAGAAGGCTGGAGGCAGAGGAGGAGGCAGAGACTGGAGACTTGCTGCTGGCACTGCTTGCTGCAGCAGTCTGCCTTTTGCTGTAGCTGTGGAGTCTGGACCTTTAAAAAGTTTCCTGTGTGCTGTGTGTTTATTTTATTAATTTTAATCCTCACACCCAACTCAAGAACCGTTGGACTCTGCCCGGCTGGCTCCGGCAATGGGCTTATAGGGAAATCTGGCTGAAGAGTCACACAGCTGTATCCAACCGAGTTGTCCTTCTCTTGAGAGTTCGTGTTCAGAGTTAATAAAGCACTTACATGACTTCACTGCCTGAATTTTGAGTGACAAAAGACAGCATATTCTTGCTGGACATCAATTTAGAGATTTTTTCATCTCCTAGTGACCCTTTCAAATTCTGTGCATGAATATTTCTCTCAGTCTCATCACAAGTTCTCAAACAATTATGAAACTTCCCTCTGAGATGGAGTCTCATTTACCAAGGCTATCCTGGACTTCACTGTACATAGCTTAGAATGGCCATTATTTCTCATCTTCTTGCTTCCAATTGACTCATTCTAAGATGATGATACACATTTACCATCAAGAATTATGTCTATAATGTTTAAGATAAAGACGTCCTGCGTGCTAGGCCAATGTTCTATACAATGATCATTGTTTCCCCATCTTCACTCTTTCCCCTGAATAATAGCTGGAGAATCCCTCTTCCTCCAAGTAAATATAAGACTTCCATAAACTAAACTAATCACTGTTTATGCCTTATTCTTTGTTGTGTTTTTTGATTACCAGAAAAACACAGTTGCTGACCACATAAAATAGAATATAAATATATCACTTCTCAAGGTTGTATCTTGGAGTGTATGAAAACCCTTGTGATTAAACTGAGGTCTTAGCGCAGGCAAAGTTGTTAATGTTAGCTAAAGTGTGTTCTCAGGAGTTGATACTCTTAGAGTCCACTTTAGCAGATACTAGTAAAACCTTCTATTCTATATTTTACAACTATATGATGAATGCATTTACATCTATTTCTAGGCTGACTTAAGGTTTCCTTGAGGATGTATCATGAACACTGTATCTTGGACACTGATCACTGGCTCTGTTCTTATGCATCTAAACTGCTCATTTTACTCAACATAATGTGCTGCTTTTTTTATCCAGAAAAAGTCAAATACCATTTTAGATACTTATAGAAATGGAAAATGAGTCAGGTTCTTAGACTGGTGCTGAATAAATAGACTCCAGTCCTGGTCACATCTTGCAAAAAGTGAGGGCATATAGTAATTTCAGCCAAGTACCCCCTATGGTCAAGTGCAATCAAAAGCTGTCCAGGCATGAGCCACAGTAATAATATATGAGATTATCTTTCTCGAAGTATATTCGCATCCTCTATTTGTCTCAGTTCGATAAATCCTCTGAATCTGTGCTAGGTAGAGTCCTAGCAGTTAGTGTAGGTTAAGTTGAACTGTAGGGGAGTCCCCCAGTGCTTTCTTCTGAGGTTCTTTTATAAGTAGCACGAAGTCCCATTCTTCCCTAAAATCCCCTGCACAAATTCATCTCTTGGCACATTTTTTCATGTCGTACCCCCATTTTAATTGTCACAGTATTTTTTTTCCTAGTAATTGAATATAGCCCAAATAACATTTACGAACTGTTGGTCTTTTGGCAGTAACTGTTCCAGTAGGTCAATTGCATTGGAAAATGGTGTTAAATAAACGCAGTTTGCAATACTAACTGAAAATTTTGTCCTTTAACTTCTGTTTGGTTTTTAAAAGAAGCTTCATTTGTCATTGTGATTTCATCAACAATCTTGTATAAAATAGTCACATTTTTACATTTCAAAAAGCAGAGATAGTTATTATTTTAATCTCAATTGCAGTCTGGTTGAGTATAAAGGACAGTAATAATATCTACCTCATAGGGCAAAAATGGGCTTCTGGATCATGGAGCGTGTGTGGCAGTCAAAGATGATTTCATCTTTGAAATCATTCTGGTTCTGGGTTTTCATCAGATTGGTTCTAAGTATTGAACTCGGGTGGTCAAGTTTGGAGGCAAGTGCCTTTACTCACTGAGTCCTCATACTGTCCTGCTTTCCCAATACTTTAAATAAAATTTCTTCAGGGAAACATATTTTATATGTATTCTTTAGGCCTTAAAATTATTCCATAGTTATATAGATATAATTTATTGCATAAGTAAGTTTTGTTCAAACTAATCCTTAGTTATTATCAGAGATAATTCCTGCCAAGACATGTCTTCAATTTTAGCCCCTGGCCAGGTATAGAGAAGATTAAGTCTGATCTTCAGTTATTGTATTTCACAATATATCAGTTCATGAGTATTGCCTGGCTACAAAAAGGCAGTTCTTTTGAGGGGAGAGTTCCATGCACATTTATTTATTATAGTCCATCACATTATCATAGTTTCCTTACTTGTGGTAATAAGCAGCTTTGAAGTTATTTTACAGAATACATATTCAGTCTATGCTTGCAAGCATTCTGAGTTACATATATGTATACATGTGTTTATGTATATGTTTATATATTATATATAATACACAAATATGTATAGGTATTCTAATATTTATGTCTACAAAATTACATAATTTATTTATAATATTTAAAATTATTTTCAGGCTGGAGAGATGGCTTGGTGATAAATAATATGTACTATAAAATATGATGGTCAGAAATTTGATCTTAGCCACTAGATGATCAACTGATGCATGTTTATAATTCCATATTCCACTTGTGTATGAGAGACAGAAACAAGTTTTCCTAGTGTTTTTCAGCCAAATGTTCAGAAAAAGCCCTTGTTGCAAAAGTATGGGTGGAAAGAGATAGAACATACCCAACAAGACTCTTTGTTTCCACGTGTCCACATAGGAATGTGATAACTTCACACACAGGGTTTGCATATATTCACACAGATGCATATATACATAAATATAAATATAAAATATAAATAATATAAATATAAATTATGTACATACATATATCTACATATATATATATATATGTAAACTTTTCCTGACCTCATGAGAATGAAAAGCTTCTGTAAAGCAAAGGAAAGTGTCGTCAGAAGAAAATGACAACCTACAGATTGGGAAAGTATCTTCACCAACCCTATATCTGACAGAGGGCTAATATCCAGAATATATAAAGAACTTAAGAAGTTAAACAGCAACAAATCAAGTAATCCAATTTAAAAAAATGGAGTACAGAGCGAAACAGAGAATTCTCAATAGAGGAACACTAAATGGCAGAGAAACACTTAAAGAAATGCTCAACATCCTTAGTCATCAGGGAAATGCAAATCAAAATGAGATTTCACCTTACACCCATCACAATGGCAAGGATGAATAAGTCAAGTGATATCAAATGTTGGAGAGATATGGAGAAAGAGAAACCCTCCTCCACTGCTGGTGGCAATGTAAACTTGTATAACCAGTTTGTGAATCAATCTGGTGCTTTCTCAGACAATTAGGAATAGTGCTTCCTAAAGATCCAGCTATACCACTCCTAGGCATATATCCAAAGTCTTCAAGTATACAATGAGGACATTTGCTCAACCATGTTTGTAGCAGCTTTATTTGTAATAGCCAGAACCTGGAAACAACCCAGATGTTCCTCTACAGAGTAATGGATACAGAAATTGTGGTGCATTTACGCAAAAGAATATTACTCAGCAATGAAAAACAAGGAAATCATGAAATTTGCAGTCAAAATGGTGGGATCTAGAAAAGATCATCCTGAGTAAGGTATCCCAGAAGCAGAAAGACACACATGGTGTATACGCACTTGTAAGTCGATATTAGACATATATTATAGGATAAACATACTAAAATCTGTACATCTAAAGAAGCTAATCAAGAAGGAGGACTCTGGGAAATATGCTCATTCTTGATTCAGAAAGGCAAATGGGATGGACTGTAGAGAGAGAAAACAGGAAACAGGAGAGGAACCTATCACAGAAGGCTTCTGTAAGTTTCTACCCAGCAGGGTATCAGGCTGAGACTCATAACCAAACTTTGGGTAAAGCTAGGGAAACTTACGAAAGAAGGAAGAGATAGAAGGACATGGAGGAAACAGGATCTCCACAGGAAGAGCAATGAAACCAAAAATCTGGGCACGAGGGTCTTTTCTGAAACAGATACTCCAAACAAGGACCATGCATGGAGATAACCTAGAACCCCTGCACAGATGTAGCCCATGACAGCTCGGTGTCCAAGAGGGCGCCCCAGTAATAGGAACAGGGATCGTCTCTGACATGAACTCATGATCTGGCTCTTTGATTACCTTCACCTGAGTGTAGATTAGCCTTGCAGGTCCATGGAGGAAGACCATGAAGCCAGTCCAGATGAGAACTGGTAGACTAGGGTCAGATGGAAGGGGAGGAGGTCCTCTGCTGTCATTGGACTGGGGGAGGGCAGAGGAGAGGAAGAGGGAGGTTGAGTGGGGATTGAGAAGGGATGGAGGAGGGCTACAGCTGGGACACAAAGTGAATAAAGTATAATTAATAAAAATAAAATTTAAATTTAAAAAAGTGTATAAGAGTATTTTTTTTTCAATGTAGTTTATTCAGGAACCTTGAACAATCATCTGACCCTGGGGAAAGCCAGCCCACAGCTTAAATAGCCTCTGGGTAGCCAACCCCAGCATGCCACGTGGGCAATGCAGATAGGTAGTATATTTTTAACAAACCCATTTTCATGAACTCTTCAAACTGACTTCTGAAATTGAAAACATCCCATTTAATGGTTTTGGCTTCTTTGTCAAAAATCAAGTATTTGTAGGTTTTTGGGTTTATTTCTGGGCCTTCTATTCAGTTCCATTGATCCACCTTTCTGCTTCTATGCCAATACCATGCCGTTTTTATTACTATTGCTCTGTAATAATAACTGAGATCAGGGATGGAGATAACTCCAAATGATCTTTTGTTATATAGGATCGTTTTGAAAATTCTGGGTTTTTTGTTTTTCCATATGGAGTTAATAATTTTTCTTTCAAGGTCTGTAAAGAATTGTATTGGTATTTTGATGGTAATTGTAGTGAGTCTGTAGATTGCTTTTGGCAGAATGGCTCATTTTCACTATGTTAATCCTACCGATCCTTGAACACAGGAGATCTTTCCATCGTCTGATATCTTCTTCAATTTCTTTCTTCAGAGACTTGAAGTTTTTTTTCAAACAGATCTTTCATCTGCTTGGTTAGAGGCATCCCAAGGTACTTTATGTTATTAGTGGCTGTTGTGAAAGGTGTTGTTTCCCTGATTTTTTCTCAGCTGTTTTGTCTTGGGTATACAGGAGGGCTTCTGATTTTTTTTTTTTGAGTTAGTTTTGTATCCAGCCACTTTGCTGAAGGTGTTTATCAGCTGGAGGAGTTCTCTAGTTGAATTTTTGGGGTTACTCCTGTATACTATCATATCATGAGCAAATAGTGAAACTTTGACCTCTTCCTTTCCGATTTGTATCCCCTTTATCTCTTTTACTTGTCTTATTCCTCTAGGAAACACTTCAAGTACTGTGTTGAAGAGATATGGAGAGAGTGGACAGGAGCTCCACAAGGACCAAATATATCAGGGTACAGGGGTCTTCTATGAGACTGTTTCTCCAACCAAGGACCATGTATGGATATAACCTAGAACCCCTGCTTGGATGTAGCCCGTGGTAGCTCAGTATCCAAGTAAGGGGAACAAGGACTATTTCTGACATGAACTTAATGGTTGGCTCTTTGACCTCTCTCCCCTACCCCTGAGGGAGGAGCAGCCTTGCTAGGCAACAGAGGAGGACATTGCAGCCAGTCCTGAAGATACATAATAAGCTAGGGTCAGATGGAAGGGGAGAAGGACCTCCTCTTTCAGTGGACTTGAAAAGAGGCAGGGAGGAGATGAGGGAGTGAGGGCAGAATTGGGAGGGAATGAGGGAGGATGCTAAGGCTGGAATACAAAGTAAATAACCTGTGATTAATATAAAAAAATAAAAAAATGTAAAAGAATAAAATTACAACAACAGTAAAAAGAGAAAGAAAGAAAGAAAGAATGAATGAATGAATGAATGAAAAGAAAGAAAGAAAATATTCCAGAGCTTCTTATTAGCCTAAAAATATTCCTCTTTCCCATTGCTTACTTTTAACGGTACTTGCTGTTTGTTGATGGCTAGGCCAGGTAATACACATTACATAGCACCCAATTCTATATATGTGAATTCCTGTAAAATTAAAAGCACATGTACAATATAGCACATTTTATATAATTTATATATACAGTAGATAAATGCACTTAGCATATGTGGCATGGACAACGTAGATTTTATAAATATCAATAAAAAAGATCTTATTAGATTAAACTCAGTCTTCAGCCATGCTTACCTTTGGATATTAGCTTAGGATTGGGAGACACCGAGATGTTGAAAATTTTATTTTACTGGCATCACCCATGCATTATTTTACTTAATATTAAATTTATCAGAAACAGCAAATATATTCATGCTAATATTCTTGGAATTACAAGGGTTAAATGATTTTAGTATTATTTGAAGCCTTTATTAAGAAAACCTTCTTTGGTAAAGTTAGTCAACTGTTTTGCTGCATTTTCAGACAGTAGAGACTATC
This sequence comes from Meriones unguiculatus, assembly GCF_030254825.1. Classification (NCBI taxonomy): domain Eukaryota; kingdom Metazoa; phylum Chordata; class Mammalia; order Rodentia; family Muridae; genus Meriones; species Meriones unguiculatus. The sequence goes on along the minus strand of NC_083350.1, from coordinate 109,814,096 downwards.
CAGTAAACAATAAAGTGAAACCTTAGTAATAATTTTTGTGTCTAACTATCTTGCTACTTTCTTCAAACCCTGAAATCTTATAGAAGTTTCAGTTATCATGATAGTAGAAAATGCAGAAACATTCCCTATCAATCTATGGTAAAATTCTGCATTTTTACAATTTTGTGATGAATCTAGTTGGCAGATGCTGTCTACACTTAATTCTTTTTGACAGGACTGAAAATTTATCCTTGTTTTCAATAATTAAATGCAACATCATGAGATTTGAGATAGCATTATTTAGTGATATTCTAATTATTTCTTTGCAAAAGAACTGAGAAAGTATTATTTATTAAAGTTTTTATTAAAATCTCCCCCTCAAAAAAAAACATTAACAATATAGGTAGTGTTTCCTATCTAGTTTTATTTGTAGGATTCCATTGTATCATAAAATAATAATACTCTCGTTTTGTCTTAAGAGACTTTTTTTCAGCTTTTTCTGTTATTGGAGCCCTCTGTAAAGTATAGATTGGTGCTGAATTCTCCACTGTCCACCTTGCTTGATTTCCAAGTGTGAACAACCACACTTATTTTTCCAGGTGGTTTTTACATAAAACATGGAATAAACCAGACGTTGATTTTACTCTTTCACCTCTTTCAATAATGTTCAATTCAATGAGACCTAATAGACTAGGATCAGAAGGAAGGAAAAGAAGACCTCCCCTATCAGTGGACTTGAGGAGGGGCATACATGCAGAGGGGACAGGAAGGATGGGATTGAGACATTGGGACAGACAGGAGGAGGGAGGGAACCACAGGGGGGATACAAAGTGATTAAAGTGTAATTAATAAAGAATTAAAAAAAAGAATGCTCAACTCAGTGTTTCACAAACAAAAATCAGTCAACCAACCAACCAACCAACTAAACAAAGAAACAAAAAATCGTGAGCCCCGAGCCAACCTTTCTAAAGAAAAATAAAACATTTTCCATTTCTATTCTTCTGAAATCTATGGGCACTTTTCCAAAAGATCTTAATCAGTGGAAGCTGATTTTTGTGTTTTGTTAGTTCTGCATTCGATTTTCAATTAAGTCTGTAGCTATCTTTAATGAGCATTACTTCGGAGGAGTCCTAGAAGAACATCTTTGACATAATTAAACAAAGATACACAGTTTTTCTTGAGGTTCACCCGGTGCCACTCCTTCCTGTGTTACAACTCTGCGCAATATATACACTGACAGGTGTGTATTCATAGCTATATGTTTACCCAGAAAAGTGGAAGGCAGTTCATTTTAGCAAACATGAGTAAATCCTAGTGAAATCTAACTTTACTGTACAAGAGTGAGTTGGCTCACTGATGAACCTTTGTAAGCTTCCTGATAACAAACATGTATTTTGAAATTACATTTCTTCCCTTCAAATTTTTTTTATTTTTTTATTATTATTATTAATTACACTTTATTCATTTTGTATCCCCCATAAGCCCCTCCCTCCTCCCCTCCCGATCCCACCATTCCTCCCCTTTCTGCATGCATGCCCCTCTCCAAGTCCACTGCTAGGGGAGGTCCTCCTCTCCTTCTTTCTGATCTTAGTCTATCAGATCACATAAGGAGTGGCTGCATTGTCATCTTCTGTGGCCTGGTAAGGCTGCTCCCTCGTCAGGGGGAGGTGATCAATTTTTTTTTTTATATTAGGTTGCAGACCCAAGTTGTATACTTACAACTATGTTTAATTTTTTTATTCTATATTATTTTATTTGTCACTGTGTTATGAGGAGCCTCATATGCAGTATTTGTCCTATCCCACAGAAAGAACTTCAAATAGTTAACAATTATAATACGGATAGTATATTTAAAAAGTAATTATAATATCAAACCATCACATAAAGGAACAATATTTGACAAAATCAAACATGTATTGACTGCTATAAATCTTTTTCTTTTTTTAACTTTTATTAATTACACTTTATTCACTTTGTATCCCCCAAAAAACCCCTTCTTCCTACCCTCCCAATACCACCTTCACTCCCCCTTCTTCACGCTTGCCCATCCCCAAGTCCACTGATAGGGGAAGTCCTCCTCTCCTTCTTTCTGATCTTAGTCTATCAGATCTCATCAGGAGTGCCTGCATTGTCATCCTCTATGGCCTGTAAGGCTGCTTCTCCCTCAAGGGGAAGTGATCAAAAAGCAGGCCAATCAGTTCTTGTCAGAGGCAGTCCCTCTCCCTATAACTATGGAAGCCACATGGACATTGAACTGCCATGGGCTACATCTGTGCAGGGGTTCTAGGTTATCTCCATGCATGGTAGTGGTTGGAGTATGAGTCTCTGGGAAGACCCCTGTGTTCAAATTTTCTGGTTCGTTTGCCCTCCTTTTGGAGTTCCTGTCCTCGCCAGATCTTACTTTTTTCCACTTCTTTCATAAGATTCCATGCACTCTGCCCAACAGTTGGCCATAAGTCTCAGCATCTGCTTTGATAGTCTGCAGGGCAGAGCCTTTCAGAGACCCCTGTGGCAGGTTCCTGACTTGTTTCCTGTTTCCTTCTTCTGATGTCCATCCTTTTTGCTTTTCAGGATGGGGATTGAGCATTTTAGTCAGGGTCTTCCCACTTGATTACAGATTCAATTGAATTCCAACCAAATTACCAACACAATTCCTTATAGACCTTGAAAGAAAAATTTTCAACTTCATATGGAATAACAAAAAACCCAGAATTTCAAAAACAATCCTCTACAATAAAAGATCTCCAGGAGGTATCTCCATCCCTGATCTTAAGCTGATCTTAAGAGCAACAGTTATAAAAACTACATGGTACTGGCATAGAAACAGAATGGTGGATCAATGGAACTGAACTGAAAACCCAGAAATAAACTCACACACTTTTGGACACCTGATCTTTTACAAAGATGCCAAAACCATACAATGGAAAAAAAATAGCATCTTCAACAAATGCTGCTGGTCTAACTGGATATCCACATGTAGAAAAATGCAAATAGATCCATACTTATCACCCTGCACAAAACTGAAGTCCAAGTGGATCAAAGACCTCAACAGGAAACCAGACACATTAAATTGGTTAGAAGAAAAAGTGGGGAAGACCCTAGAACTCATTGGTAGAGGAGACAACTTCCTGAACAGAACACCAACAGCACAGGCTCTAAGAGCAACAATCAATAAATGGGACCTCATGAAACTGCAAAAACTTCTGTAAAGCAAAGGACACTGTCATCAAAACAAACGGAATGCCTACAAATTGGGAAAGAATCCAGCCACTGTTTATTTGACAGAGGGCTAATATCCAGTATATAAAAAGAACTAAAGAAGCTGAAAAGCAACAAACCAAGTAAGCCAATTAAAAAATGGGGAACAGAGTTAAACAGAGAATTCTCGATAGAGAATATCGAAATGCTTAAAGAAATGCTCACCATCATTAGCCATTAGTGAAATGCAAATCAAAATGACCCTGAGATTTCACCTTACATCCATTAGAATGGCCAAGATCAAAAACTCAAGTGACAACACATGCTGGAGAGGTTGTGGAAAAAGGGGATCCCTCCTCCACTGCTGGTGGAAATGTAAACTTGTACAACCACTCTGGAAATCCATCTGGTGCTTTCTCAGACAAGTAGGAATAGCACTTCCTCAAGATCCAGCTATACCACTCCTAGGCATATATTCAATTGAGGCTCAAGTACACAATAGGACATTTGCTCAACCATGTTTGTAGCAGCTTTATTTGTAATAGGCAGAAGCTGGAAACAACCCAGATGCCCCTCAACTGAAGAATGGATACAGAAATTGTGGTACATCTATACAATGGAATATTACTTAACAATGAAAAACAAGGACATCATGAAATTTGCAGATAAATGGTGGGAACTGGAAAGGATCATCCTGAGTGAGCTGTCCCAGAAGGAGAAAGACACACACGGTATATACTCACTCATCTAGACACATATATAGGATAAACCTACTAAAATCTGTCCATTTAATTTTGTTTTTTTAAGTATGATAGATTCCTGCTTATTCCTACAAGCTGTAAATTCAGTACCATAATTTTTAATGTTCTAATTTCATAACTTTTTAGACAATATTAATATTTTAATATTGTTAACGCACATAGTTTCAATATAGCCTAATATTTAGAAAATTGGGACTTTTACTATTTGCTTTAAATATTTTGAAACCTCATTAGTTCTTACACAGTTAATGTTTATGGTTGTTTCTATGAAGAAATGCACAATCTCTTATTGCTTCAAAGAATATTGTTAATATTACCACTAGTTATAACTGTATGAGTAACTCATACTATTATTATTATTTTACATATTAATCTAGTTCCCAAATAGCAGGAGAAATGTGTTTCACCTTGCTATTAATCTTTTTTTCAGCCTTTCTTATTTAAATATTATTACCTCTCTATCACTAATTTAATTTTCTAAAGCTTTCACAAAAAATTATAATACTGTAAATTATTTTGTCTTATCTTTTCCTGTTATTAGTGCTGCAATTTATGTGACTGTTATCTTGACAATTTTTAAATTTTAGACTGAATTTGTCTTTTTCTTCAACAGAAACAGAATAATGCACAGCTGACCAAATGGTAGAAGGACCATACCAAAGTTAGGGAGAAGGAATGAAAAGTTGGCATTTAACTGTATCAAAAGTTTCTATGAAGACAGTATTGGCACATGAAAATCAATCAGTATTTATTTGACATATATTCAATTCTGAGAAATTCCTGGCACTTTTATATGAAGGTTAGTGTAAAAATAATGTACTGGATTATCTTTTAAGCTGGCCTTTGACATTTTTTTGTAGTCCATTTGCATTCCCACAAATTCATTTGTGGGCATCTTTATTTAAAATGTGATGTTATCTAGAAATATGACCTATGGGGAAAACACATGGATTGGATGAGTTCATTTGGGCACAGTCTTTCATGATGACCTTACCACCTAATGAGATATGGAGGTATAAGGAGATACGTTTGTCTCCATATATAGCAGAATATGAACGCCAGGAGTGCCCCTAATAAAACTCAGTAGAATACAGAGAGCATTTATTTTTGCCTTTATTTATTTTTTTGAAACTAAACTATAATTATATTATTTCTCCTTTCTTTGAGCCTCTAGTGTTTTCTATTTGTGCCCCTTGCTCTTTCTCTAATTCATGGCTTCTATTTCTTTAGGTCTATGCATGTTCTAGGATTGGATATCTATTTAAACTTTGCAAATTATCCTCTTTTGTTATGGCAGCCAATCTTACGATAATGTAACAGTCATTTCAAGCAGAATACATACTTTCACATCAAATGTAAAACATTTGCAGCTGAGTTAGTTTCAGGAGAGATTGCCACTACTCAGAAGTGTTGTGATTAGAAATAGGTAAATTTTTATGTTACAGATTCTTTTCTATAAACTTTCTACACATACTATAAATTTTCTAATACTTCTAATTGGCTTATGCTTTATGTAAAATAATTTCACAAGTTAGTTGTGGCTTTCTTACAGAAATCTCTGAAATACTTAATAGGAATTACATATATAACTTTTTTTTTTTTTTTCAGTAATAGTCCTAACACAATAAGTACCAAGTCAGGGGTTTTAGATAACTATAAGCCCAATTGTTCCTATTGTTCAATCTAAACTATTATGGTCTCAAAAAATGTGACTTCAGGCCTGTTTGATAGTTCTTCTCAAGACTATAAGACCCAGAGATACTTTATCACAACAGTTTTATTTAATATTGACTTATCTATTCGCAGATGCTACTGATTCAGTAGGTTCTAATCTCCTTGAGGATATGAGAAAAATATTACTGCAGACTTTATTTCTGGCTATTAACATAGGGTTTAATGTAGTGGATGATTACAAAATTATTTGAGCTGCTGGTGATTTCTCATGTTTGATATAAGAAATAATTTAAAATCTCAGTAAAATGTCAATGTATATTTACAGAGATTTAACTTCTGACATATGTTAAAGCTGTATTTGTAGACATCAAGGAGCACACATATTGGACATACCTATCATTCCAGACAGTAGTAAGACAGGGTAAGACAGAGGACTGCAAGTTGGAGGCCAGGTAGCAATGAGACACTGTATCAAATTAAAACCAGAAAGAGCTCATGGTGTGGCTTCCCAGTAGAGTCCTTGCCTTGTATGCACATGGCCCTGCGTTCAATCTCATTTATTGAAATAAAAAGACAAGAAGAGAAGAAAGAAAATGAGGATGATACTGAGGAAGGGGAACAGTAAAACATTTTGGTGGTACTGGGAGCATATGTAACACCAAACCGAACATATCCTTAACAGGTACCATTGTCACAGCACTCTACCTTCAACTCCACTCCTGGAGAAATGAAATGATGTCCTCAAGCAGAAATTAAAAAAAAAAAAAAAAAAAAGGTTCAGTCACTGAACTAGCCAATTTCATTTTGTTTCCTGTTTCTGTTTCAACTTTATTATTATTATTTTTCTCTTATATCTGTTTTCAGTTCTTCAGTTCTTTCGCTACAACTGGAGAGACTGCCACTCCTTGTATTTTGTATAAAACATTGAGATAGCTGTAAGCATATTAAACACAGAATTTACATCACTAGATAGACTCCTTTTCTTCTCAATGAGGTTACATTGCTATTAATTCTTTACTGCCTTCAGCACTTCTAGAGTCAAATTGTTCATTGGCCTTTGGGACAGGTAGCTAAGCCTAGTGTATCAAGATTTTTAGTACCTTTTTAGTACCCCAGAATGAGCAGTTCAAAGAAGATGTTAAAGTAAACACTGGTTTCTTTGAAATTCAAGGGCCATTATTTTATTAATTTTTTCGAATAATGAATCAATGATTTTGTAATAGATTGAAATTAATAATATCTGAAGGTTGCTGATATTTTTCAATGCAAAACCTCTAGTTCTGATATTTTGGAGTAGGTATTTCCAGCTCCTGTAATATTTTATAAATTGGCTATGTATTTACTATCTTACGATTTGGAATATTTTATACTATTGAAATGTTATAATTATTTTAAAGTAAGTAGGACAACACTGTCCAGTCCCTCTCTCCCGAAATGCACCATCAGTCTGGAAAATTGAAAAAAGTCAAATTTTGCTAAGTAACTGCTTCAAACCAAAAATCTTAATTAACTTATAATTTTGGAGTTATGAACTTTAATATGGTTTTCCATGGCAGAGTGTGTTTTACAATAACTGCTTGGGTCTGAATAGATTTCCTTTGACAACACTGGGTATTTTAGTCATAAATAAATGTTTTTTCTGTTTGGAAGGGAAGGCATCATTAAAAAAGATGTTCAGTGCATCTATAACAAGGAAATGTGTCAGAGAGTGGGTTTCTGTAGTTAGTAAGATCATAGCGCTATAGACAGAGCGTGAATATTCCTTCCAGGTGATTACATGAAATTATGCTCTACTTCAGTGGAATTCCAAGCTAGACAATGTTCTAAGCTTGAAAATCAACCTGTTTGCCACCAAAGGAGCTTTATTGGTAAAGAAATTTGCATTACATCCCTTTCCACAATTCCACTTCAAATGTGTCCTGAGAGCTCTATTGGGCACAAGAGAATCCAACAATGACACATTTAAATGCAAAATGCAACAGAGAAAAAGAAAAGTACCAGGAGCATTTCTAAAGTACTAGAATCAGATGGCTCAGATTTAAATTGTTGTTTTACTTTGAGTTATAATCCTCTTGCCGCCTAGTGACTCTAGAAGTAGAGAATAGATGTCTGTATTATTATATATTGTCTAAGAGTCTTTTGGAGACTGAACTGAGGAAGAATAACTCTCCATATCCAGTCCATGCAAAGCTCTCACTGACTTAAGAGGAATTTATCAATGTAAAGGGATTGGTTTACTATGGGTTTTAAACCCTCATGCATCACAAAGGGATTTGCTAAATACTTTCAAGGGGACTCCAGGTTGGCTGCCAAGGGGCTTCTGAAAGGCACTGAACCTTCTGGTGATTGAATTGTACAGTTCCCACTGCAGTGAATTAGCATAATTGGAATCAGGACTAGATGTTTTTATAGGAGCTGATTATATTCAGCTCCAATAGTGTCATTATTTTAGCCTGTCTCCTCCCTGACAGCAGAGGAAGAGTGGAAAGCAGGCTTTAAATATGATAGCTGCTAAGCAGGTAAGCAGAGCTGGTAAGAGGTACATTAGCTATAATTTATAAAGCATACTTGCTGGCATTTAACATTCTAATTATTGTAATATTAAAATGTGTATTAACATTGTAATATTAAAATGTGTTACATCATAATATATTGCATGTGATGCTTACCTGAGAAAAAAAGTTCCAGCCCAGATATGTTATTATGATCTATTATAGAATAGGATAATATTATCCTGTGTGGTACATTGATAAAATGTTAAATAGTGCCAGAATCTATTAATTGATGTTTAATTTATATGCAAGAAAAATTATCGGTTAATTTAAAAGAACAAAATATTAATCGTCACATGCAGAGATATTATCAGATTAATTTCACCAATCCAATGAATAAATAAATACATAAATAAAACTGAACAGCACAGTACTTAAACTGAGGTTGTTAGTTTTGGCATTAAGGTTTTCAAAGAATTTTTTTTTTGTTTACAAAAATCCATGTAATATTTAATTCTGTAACTACTTTGGTTATATTTTTAAGACTAAAAGTGTAATTCATATCTAATGCAAGCCTGGTTAGTACTTGCAAAGAGATACAATTACTGTGACAAACTAAGGCTTGGGATGTGAAATGACTCAGTAGATAAAGGTGGTTGTCACTAAACTTTACAGCCTGAAGTCTACTTTAGGAATCTACATTTCGAAAACTGGGAGCAACTACTTAACATTGTTAGTGTGACATCATGGCCAAGGTTCACCCTCACACACACACACACACACACACACACACACACACACACAGGCACATTATTGATATTGAGATTAGTTTTTAGTATACAAGATGACCACAATTGTTTAACAATAAAAAGTAGCCTAACACGTACATCTTTCTATCCTAACAGAAAATTTCTTAAGTTTTTATCATCTCATTTTCAACAACTGTTATTGGATGATCAAAATAAACTAAATTATTATATTCCCTACAAGCAAATCTAACCTGTCAACACTGTACCAGAGTGTCATCATGAAAGAATAAAGTCCTAGCATAATGCTGACTTGGCTCACAATCTGCCTTCCCGCCTTCCCTGTTCTGGGTACGTGACTTAACTACGGCTTTGTTCAAACCACCCAATCAGACCCCTGTAACTATGCTTCTCGCTTCTGTAACCGCGCTTCCTGCTCCCGAGCCCTATAAAAACCCGTCACCCCAACCGAGAGGCGCGCAAGTCTTCTGAGAGACTTTGCCCCCCCGGGTACCCATGTACTCAATAAAGCCTCTTGCTGGTTGCATCCGAACAACTGGACTCATTGATCTTTGGGTACGGGGTCTCCCTGACGGAAGACAACCTTCGGGGGTCTTTCAATCAACTTAATCATGTGCAAGAACTGTGTTATTGAGTTACAAAAAAATTTAAGAAAATAATAATAATGAGACCACATGATAAAGTTACATAATGTTGTACACTGTGTATAGTAAAATTTTTTAAATGCAGATTCATCATGTAAAACTTAAGAAATATTTTCTCAATAATGCTGGTTTATAATGAATAGTGAGGAAGGTGGAAGACAAGCTTATCACACAAACTAGAGTACTGTGTAAGCCATGCCTGATCACTTCCGATATATTTCAAATAACTTAAGATGCTTAATAAACAAGATTTGTATAATTTATTGGGATCACTCATTTTGTGGTAACATTGTATCATCATCAAAACAAAGTTCCTTCTCAGACTTGATCACAATTAGGTAAATGGCAACAACTATAGATGGACATCAAACCTAAATTTTAGTATAAATAACAAGGGCAGATAGACATGATTCAACCCACATTTACATTGTTTCTTCCCAGGGAAATGTTTATACTTTGGATAACTAAATGTCAATAGAGAAGAGAAATTTATTGTGTCTCTTATAACAATGTGGCTAGTCAAGAAAAAGTATTATTATTTATTTTTTTAAATTTGTTGTCAGGAATTCCAGACATGACCTCCTTAGAAAAAAAAAAACACCTCCTCACAAATGTCAATGCAGCTGGTCAAATAAGGAGGTGGCCACGAAACCCAAGAATGAATTTCTTATCCTGTGTAAGAAAAATCACTTTTTTTCAACTGTGAGTTTAGAATGTGACTGGAGAAAAAAATAATAACTTGGGCATGGATCTCATGTTCTTTGGAAGTGCCAATATAATTGCTCCTTTTAGAATTAGTGACAGCTAAAATAATGGCCAAGTATAATTGTTGGGTAATAAAAATTCAATACCTACCTCTGAAACCTATTTTTAGACAGGAAAACTTTGTGTGTATATTCAAATATAAAATAACTAACATAGAATCCCATAAAGAGATGTGTAAATAGCCTCTCTTTTAAACTCCACTTGAACCATATTGTACTTACTGTAATGAATTTCATCCTGTTTCATATACAGTAAACCCTTGTCTTACTGGAACTCACTTGAATGAGGAATGAAAATTTATAATTAAAAATATCAATTCCTACAATCCTATAATCACAAAGATAATTATACATTTTTGTCTTTTGGATACCTACAAAAGGACTTTTCTGGAGAAACAAATATAATATGATAATATTGGCCCTTTTCTTTTTTTACTTCACTTGAAGTCTTTTTTTTTCAGTCTGTGAGTATCTTTATGAGTGAATGTGCATACGCATACTGAGGACACAGGGCAACAGTGCGTGATGTTACTTGGGAACCATTCACCCTGTTTGTTGAGAAAGGATTTCACACTGAGATCTGGGGATTTCTGATTAGAATAAGTGTGCTGGCTAATGATCCCTGGAGAGCCCCCTGTCTCTCCTTTCCCAGCATTTTTGGCATTATAAATACCACTTTCTGGGGATGGAAATCAAGTATTCATGCTTGTGTAACAATCAATTTACCAACTGATCTACATCCCCAGCACTTAAAACTTTTTAAATTTAAATGTCAATTCCACTTTTTTTTCAAAATTTACAGTAAAAGTTCACTGTCATTATTATTGAGTAACTAAATGCTTTCATATTGGATTTGAACATGCTTCACTGTAGGAAATTTCATGCCTGGTTTAAAATCCTGCTCAAAAGCCTATATCTGTGTATGCCATGGGTCCTACAGTAGGATTCACTATTTCTATTTTGCTAAATGGTCATGTTGACAAATTGCTTTCTAAAATTTTGTATTTCTACCCATAGGCATAGGCTGCTTTCATGTGGATAGAGGAGCTTCTTTTTGCAGTGTGCAACAGTCAATTCAGAAATTCCCAACTGCTCAAAATGCTGGGAATAAGAGACTGAGGGCTGCACTCTGAATGGGACATCATTATTATCCCTCAAACCACAACTATCAAAGCTCTGAGAACACTACTGAAGAGGAGAAAAGGATGTAACAGACAAGGTATGGGAAGAAGTGTTATGAAATGCTGTCTTCTGGACATGGACTCATAAACATAGCAACTGTAGTTACCTCAACATAAACCTTACCCAAAATCAAGGCAGCCATAATTAAGGCATGAAGATGTGATTACCAAGCTCCACCTTATAGCTAGTAACTATTGGCAGTTAATAGCTATTGCACTGGCAGGCTGGAATCATACTTTCTTGAGGGTATGGTATTAGTAGTTTTCCAGTGATCCAGTGGATTGCTGCAGAGATATTCACTGATAGGACTTAACAACTGAACTTGAGTGCGTTGTCAAAAAATAGAAATGGCCATGGAGTTGAAGTGGTAGGACATGTTTGTGGAACAAGTAAGAAGTTAGAATAGGAAAAACGTGAATTTTATGATTGTATATTATTGTGTAATATAAGAAATTCTCAAAAAGTATTGCCAAATAAACATTGATGAACTACCTGTGAACCGCAACAATGAATGCATTTATCCAGAGACGACAGTCATGATCTTTAACTTTGCCATTTATGTGCAATCGAGTAAATGTGTGGCATGGTAAAGATGGCTCTTATCTTAAACTGTAGTTCAGCTTCATGGTATTTTGGTTTTGCCATAGATATGATACCACAGAAACCATAGCACAATTGTTTAACATTGATTTTTTTTAAAATAGGCTAGTCACATCATAATATTCCCCTTAGATGTTTTGCATGAATAATAATCCATTTTAGCGGTCAGTCATTAATGTGCAAACACCTGAAATATAATTTATTTTATTTGGTGTTCGGAAGATTAAATTTACTAAATACAATTTGATTTTATGTGTTTTTGTTGTACTCCTTAGGCTGACTACACATAACATTTTGAGGACCATCTGAGTCTTCACTGTGTTTTTTTTCAAATAATAAAAAAATATGATTTTCTTATAATTTCCTAGATAATCAGTAACACCAAGTGGCTGTGTTTGATTCAGGGATTTGAAATGACTTCTCTCCACAAAATATAAACTCTTATATTATCTGTAAACTAGCAATAATGTGAGCCCACTTGCTATTTAACAGCAAGTGGAAAACATACAAGAAAAAAATGTGTGACTACCAAGAGGTTGTAGACATCAGACCTGTTCAACTTCTTAAGTCAGAGTTTTACCAGATGGGCAATATGTGTTACATGAGAGGTCATTTGCCTTCAAACCTCTGAACCATTACAACTTGGGTAAAGGAAGCTACTACTACCATTACAACTTGGGTAAAGGAAGTGATAATAGCTAGGAAATAATAAAGCTGTCTATAAGCCTACAACCTTCTGATGATTTTGATTATTTTGCACGTTATTTTTCATTAAAATAAAAATACCCTGAAACTATATGTTGGCAGGGGAAACATGACAAAGGATGTTATCAATCTTCCTGAACCCCTGAGTTGGTGAGTGGAATGACCCCTGAAGCCAGGAAAACAATGGTGATGCTTTCTAAATGACAGGGAACATTGCATGAGGTAAGAACTTGGGTCACCCTGGGACTTGTTTGGGGAAGGAGAGAAACGATCCTTTGATCTCCTGGTACTCCCCTTTCTTGGACCTCACTCCTCCTAGGCACAGTGGACTCACTGAGATTCTCAGCTCAGACCTAACTGCCTGAGGTCTTCAGTGGCTGAGGCTGAGCTCCTACCCCCTTAGCGGCAACTACCAGCAGTACCAGTCTTGGCATCCCAGACCCATGGAACCATCATTCCAGGGTCCTGGGTCTGCTAGCTGCCATACTGGCCCTGCAGGGTCTCTAAGCCACTGACTATATGGCCTGCCCAAAGCCTCAGTGACAGATAATATGCTATATACCCAACAAAGCCAAGCAGACTTGCCATACAAGGTAAGCACACCAGGTGCTGGGCCTCCCAGGCTTGGAGAGCACAGTGGAGAGCTCCCAGGACTTGCAAGAAGACATGTGAACTGGCATCTCAGTCTTCAGCTGCAGTGGGATTTCCTAACCTGGCAGAGGCAGCAGCACTGAGCTGGCAGAGCACATCAATCTTCCTGCATAAGAACAAGCAGGGCCAAACCAGAAAGCAGAGAACCTGGATGCACTGATCCCTGCAGAAGTGACCTGCTTGAGAGTGAGTGCACACTTGAGTATCTGCAGAGCCCCAGATCCAGGGTCCTTCTAAAACAGAAGCCAGGCATTGGACCCCTCCCACTCACATACCCACTATGGGAAACAGAGGGTCACTTGGGACATTGAAGCCCCTGCTCTGCGGGTCCAATTGAGGCATTAAGGCAATTAATTCCAGAAATTGCTCCACAGCCATCACTAGCACCTGCTACATATACAGTACGGAGCCCCTCCCACACACTCAAGGATTCAACATTCTCTATCACTCTGTTCCTCAAGACACACTTCTACGCACACATACACACACACACACACACACACACACATACACACACAAACATACATACACACATACACACATGCGTGCCTGCATTTGCCCCTTTTGTGCCTGCATACTTTCCTCCCACAGGTACACCTAGTCCACAAACGCACACGATGAGGCTACGGGACCTCTTTCAGCTTCCTGAAGAACTCTCCAGATGCCAGAGAGAGAGACAGTAACAGTCTGAACTGCAGAATTCAGAAACAAACAGGGAAGGTTTCAAATAAACCAATGGCCAGGGGTAGGCAAAAGAACACATCCAACATAAATCAAGACCTCAAGACTGCACCAGCAACCCCCAAAATTGATGGATACTCCAATTCATCTGGAGCAAAGGAAAAATGACTTTAAAGCTATATTTACCCAATTATTTGAGGCTCATAAAGAGAAAACTATTTTCTCAGAGCAATAGCCATGCAAATTCAGACAGTTAAAGAGGAAATGAACAAATCTGTCAAAGATATGGCCAGTCAATTGGAAGTAAAGAAAGAGGAAATGGACAAAATTCTTAAAGAAACACAGGCAAACATAGCCAAAAAAATAGAGGCACAAGTAGAGATACAATTAGTAGCATATAGAGAGGAAATGAACAACAAAATAGAAACCTTCATAGAGAGACAGGAATCCAAATTCAAGCAAATGAAGGAAATGGTGCAAGGCAAGAAAACAGAATTAGAATTAATAAAGAAAACATAAATTGGGAAAACTCTTGAGCTGGAGAACTTGGAGAAAAGATCAGTAACCACAAAGTTAAGCATCACCAACAGAATACAAGAGATGGAAGAGAGAATCTCTGGAGCTAAAGATACATTCGCAGAAATTGATACTTCTCTCAAAGAAAATGTAAAATCAAAAAAAGTTCCAAACACAAAATATCCAAGAAATCAAGGACGCCATGAAAAGAAAAAATCTAAGAATAATAAGAATTGATGGAAAAGAAGACTTCAAGATCCAAGGTCCAGAAAATATTTTTAAGAAAATCTTAGAAGAAAAATTTCCCAACTTAAAGAAAGAGATGTCTATAAATATACAAGCGGCTTACAGAACACCAAGTAGACTATACCAGAAAAGAAACACATCATGTCACATCATAGTCAAAACACTAAATCTACAGAACAAAGGAAAGATACAAAAAGTGGCAAGGGAAAAGGGCCAATAACATATGAAGGTATACCTATCAGAATCACACCAGACTTCTCATCAGAAACTATGAAAGCCAGAAGGGCCTGCGCAGGTGTCACACAGACTCTAAGAGACCACAAATGTCAACCCAGACTACTATACCCTGCAAAGCTTTCAATCAACATAGATGGAGAAAATAAAATATTCCATGACAAAAGTAAATTTATGCAATATCTACACAGCAAACCAGCCCTACAGAAGATACTAGAAGGAAAACTCCAATCCAATGAAAACAACTTCACCCAAGAAAACATAGCATACAGATAATATCCAAACAATAATTAAAAGAAAACAAGCAATGAAACACAGTAAGACCACCAACTCCAATATAAAAAGAACTAACAATCATTGGTCACTATTACCTATCTATCAACATCAATGGACTCAACTCTCCAATAAAAAGACACAGACTAACAGAATGGGTGTGGAAACAGGATCCAACGTTCTGCTGCATCCAAGAAATGCACCTCTGCAAAAAGATAAACACTACCTCAGAGTAAAGGGCTGGAAAAATGTCTTTCAAGCAAACAGACCCAGAAAACAACCTGGGGTAGCTAGCTATCCTAATATCTAATAAAATAGAATTTCAACAAAAATTAATCAAAAAAGATGACAAGGGACATTATATTCTCATCAAAGGAAAAATCCACCAAGAGTACATCACAATTCTGAACATCTATATCCCAAATACAAGAGCACCTACATTCATGAATGAAACATTACTAAAACTTAAATCACACATTGAGGCCAACACTTTGATAGAGGGAGACTTCAACACCCCACTTTCACCAAGGGACAGATCATCTAGACAGATACTAATAGATGTTTACAGAACTTTACACCCAAACTCAAAAGAGTATAACTTCTTTTCACCACCTCATGAAAGCTTCTCCAAAATAGACCATATAGTTGGTCATAAAGCAAGACTCAACAGATACAAGAAGATTGAAATAATCCCCTGTATTCTATCTGACCACCATGGACTAAAGCTGGACCTCAACAACAATGGAATTATAAAAAAGCCTGTAAGCACATGGAAACTGAACAACTTGCTGCTCAATGATAGAAAAAAATTAAAGACTTTCTAAAATTCAATGAAAACGAAGGTACAACATCCCCTAATTTATGGGACACAATGAAAGCAGCGCTCAGAGGAAAATTCATAGCACTAAGTGCCTTCAAGAAGAAATTTGTGACATCTTATACAAGCAACTTAATGACCCAACTGAAAGCCCTGGAGAAAAAAGAAACAAATACACCCAAGAGGAGCAGATGGCAGGAAATAAACTCAAGGCTGAAATCAATCAATTAGAAACAAATAAAACTATTCAAAGAATCAATGAAACCAAGAGCTGGATCTTTGAAAAAAATCAACAAGATAGACAAACCTTTAGCCAAACTAACTAAAAGGCAGAGAGAAACTATCCAATCAGCAAAATCAGAAATGAAAAGGGGGACATAACTACATACACCGAGGAAATCCAAACAATCATTAGGGCATACTACAAAAGCCTATATGCCACGAATTTTGAAAATCTAAAAGAAATGGACAATTTTCTTGATAGAGTTCATCTACCAAAATTAAGTCAAGATCAAATAGAAAGATTGAATAGTCCTATATTCCCCAAGGAAATAGAAGCAGTCATCAACAGTCTGCTTTCCAAAAAAAGCCCTGGGCCAGATGGAT
Source organism: Meriones unguiculatus (assembly GCF_030254825.1). Lineage (NCBI taxonomy): Eukaryota > Metazoa > Chordata > Mammalia > Rodentia > Muridae > Meriones > Meriones unguiculatus. The sequence continues at coordinate 109,797,306 of NC_083350.1, read as the reverse complement.
TCAGTGCAGAATTCTACCAGACCTTCAAAGAAGTGCTAACTCCAAATCTCTCCAAACTATTCCACAAAATAGAAACAGAATGAACATTAGTAAACTCATTCTATGAAGCCACAGTCACCTTGATACCTAAACCACACAAAGACCGAAAAAAAAAGAGAACTTTAGACCTATCTCTTTTATGAACATTAATGCAAAAATACTCGAGAAAATCCTTGTAAACCGAATCCAAGAACACATCAAAGATATCATCCAACATGACCAAGTAGGCTTCATCCCAGGCATTCAAGGGTGGTTCAACATACGGAAATCCACCCATGTGATCCACCATATTAAAAAACTGAAGGAGAAAAGCCACATGATCATCTCATTAGATGCAAAAAAAAAATTTTGAAAAAATTCAACAGCCATTCATGTTTAAAGTCTTGGAGGGATCAGGGATACAAGGCATATACCTAATCATAGTAAAGGCAATGTACAGCAAGCCTCTAACCAACATCAAACTCAATGGAGAGAAACTGAAATCAATCCCACTGAAATCAGGGACAAGACAAGGGTGCTCACTCTCTCCATATCTCTTCAACATAGTCCTTGAAGTCCTAGCGAGAGCAATAAGACAACTAAAGGAGATCAAGGGGACACAAATTGGAAAGGAAGAGACAAACTGTCACTATTCACTGATGATATGATAGTATACATGAGTGACCCCAAAAATTCAACCAGAGAACTTATTCAGCTGATAAAAACCTTCAGCAAAGTGGCAGGATATAAAATCAACTAAAAAAAAAAATCAGAAGCCCTTTTCTGCCAAAGAAAAAAGGGCAGAGAAAGAAATCCGGCAAACAACACCCTTCATAATATCCACTGATAACATAAAGTACTTTGAAAGAGCTGCTTGAGAAACATGATAACATAAAGTACTGATAACATAAAGTACTTTGAAAGTACTTTGAAAGAGCTGCTTGAGAAAAACTTCAAGTCTCTGAGAAAGAAATTGAAGAAGATATCAGAAGATGGAAAGATCTCCTGTGCTATGGATTGGTAGGATTAACATAGTAAAAATGGCCATCCTGCCAAAGTCAATCTACAGATTCAATGCAATTCCCATCAAAATACCAACTCAATTCTGTTGAGACCTTGAAAAAAATGATTCTCAGCTTCATATGGAGAAACAAAAAAACCAGAATCTCCAAAACGATCTTGTACAACAACAGACCATCTGGAGGTATCTCCATCTTGATCTCAAGCTGTACTATGGAGCAAAAGTAGTAAAAACTGCATGGTACTGGCATAGAAACAGAATGGTGGATCAATGGAAATGAACAGAAGACCCAGAAATAAACTCACACAATTTGGACACCTGATCTTTGATAAAGATGCCAAAACCATACAATGGCATCTTCAACAAATAGTGCTGGTCTAACTGGATATCTACATGTCGAAAAATGCAAATAGACCCATACTTATCACCCTGCACAAAACTAAAGTCCAAGTGGATCAAAGACCTCAACATAACACCAGATAATGTAAATCAGTTAGAAGAAAAAGTGGGGAAGACCCTAGAACTCATTGGTAGAGGAGACAACTTCCTGAACAGAACATCAACAACACAAGCTCTAAGAGCAACAATCAATAAATGGGACATCATGAAACTAAAAAGCTTTTGTAAAGCAAATGATACTGTCATCAAAACAAAATGAATGCTTACAGATTGGGAATGAATCTTCAGCAACCCTTTATCTGACAGAGGGCTAATAGCCAGTATATATAAAGAACTAAAGAAGCTGAAAAGCAACAAACCAAGTAATCCAATTAAAAAATGGGGGACAGAGTTAACCAGAGAATTCTTGATAGAGGAATCTCGAATGGCAGGGAAACACTTAAAGAAATGCTCAACCTCATTAGCCATTAGGGAAATGCAAATCAAAACGACCCTGAGATTTCACCTTATACCCATCAGAATGGCCAAGATGAAAAGTGACAACACATGCTGGAGAGGTTGTGGAGAAAGGGGAACCCTCATCCATTGCTGGTGGGAATGAAAACTGGTACAACCACTTTGGAAGTCAATCTGGTGCTTTCTCAGACAATTAGGAATAGCGCTTTCTCAAGACACAGCTATACCACTGCTAGATATATATCCAAAATTTGCTCAAGTACACAGTAAGGACATTTGCTCAACCATGTTTGTAGCAACTTTATTTGTAATAGCCAGAACCTGAAAATAACCCAGATGTCCATCAACAGAGGAATGGATACAGAAGTTGTGGTATTTTTACACAATGGAATACTACTCAGCAATCAAAAAAGAGGAAATCATGAATTTTGCAGGCAAATTGTGGGATCTAGAAAAGATCATTCTGAGTAAAATATCCCAGAAGGAGAAAGACAAACATGGTATATACTCGCTTATATAGACCTATAAGATATGATAAACATAATGAAATCTATATACCTAAAGAGGATAAACAAGAAAGTAGACATGGGGTAAGATCATCAATCCTCACTTAGAAAGACAAATGGGATGTGCATAGGACGTATGACAGGAGTCTACTGCAGAAGGCATCTGAAAGACTGTACCAAAGAGTGTTTCAAAGCAGATACTAAGACTCATAACCAAACCTTCAGCAGAAGGGAGTTAGTATGACCTGGAGAAGATAGTAGCTCCACAAGGACCAAATATATCTGGGAACAGGGATCTTTTCTGAGACTGACACTTCACCAAGGACCATGTATGGATATAACCTAGAACTTCTACTCAGATGTAGCCCATGGTAGCCTCGTAGCTAATTGGTTTCCCATAGTAAGGGGAACAGACTATTTTTGACAGGAACTCAATGACTGGCTCGTTGGCCTCCCCACCCCCAAGGGATGAGCAGTCCTGTTAGGCCACAGAGGAGGGCTTTGCAGCCAGTCCTGAAGATACCTGATAAAACAGGGTCAGATGAAAGGGGAGGAGGTCCTCCCCAATCAATGGACTTGGAAAGGGGCAGGGAGAAGATGAGGGAGGAAGAGTGTCATTGGGAGGGAATAAGGGAGTGGGATACAGCTGGGATACAGAGTTAATAAAATGTAACTAATAATAAAAAAATTAAATTAAAAAAAGATTTTATTCAGGATAAGCATATGTCTATGTATACATTCCCAATTATAAATATGCATATAATTACTGAGAAAAACAACCATGTTAATATAGCAATTTATCAAAATAATACTTCTTTAATTGTAAGTGTCCTTATCATTACTAAATTTCTATATAGATAACACTTCTGTGATTTCAGTTTGAAAAACATATTTAAAAAAACAATCCAATTACATATAATTAGAATTAATGGTAATTATTTTTCTTCAACGAGCAAAGAAAAATTTAATGATATTACAAAACGTGAACAAGCGTGTGTTTATACTTCTAAAGTAGTATTACAACACAATTTTAGTCACTGATGAACAAGGTTTTATGGTTTAGGAGAAATAGGAGAAAGTAAAAATGAGGTTCTGCTTCCTGGATTATAAAGGCATCGACCTTTCGATTCTCCATTTCATTTACTCTGATTGCATCCGACAAGGAGAGCAAAGTCTACAAATTGTGGCTGATGTGAGAAAGACAGAAAAAGATCTAATGGAGCGGTTAGAAACAAGTGAAAATAACTTTGAGAGCTTTCTTTTTTGTTTTTTGAAACAAAGGAAATCAGTTTTCCTTTCAAAGTAGTGAAAAAAAGAACAGAATAATATAAAAAAGAATAAAACATGGCAAATATTTAATCTATGTATATGCAACTAAATGCCTTATTTCATTCCAATGTAAAATTTCAGTTTTAGACTTCATGTTTATAAAGGAAAACAAACAAACAAACAAACAAAAAACCAAAAACAATTTCCCCCTTTTGAGCCAGTTTCAAAACCAAGCAAAAATCACTTCTAGAGATATATCCTGGCTTCCTCATATTCTTTTTTCTTTGTCTCTTTTTTCCTTGTTTGTTTGTTTTTTCCTTCCTTCCTTCCTTCCTTCCTTCCTTCCTTCCTTCCTTCCTTCCTTCCTTCCTTCCTCTCAGTCTCACTCTCTCTTACCCTATTAGAACTGTTCAATATTGTTATCTTATTATAGCAAGCTATGTGGTTTGATGTATGAGCATTGCTATCTATGCATTTTTCCCTTAAAATGTTACATCCACATGTTCTCTAGTTTTTTTCTACATGGCAAATGGTTTTGAATTATGGTGGGACCATTATTAATAAATTAAATAAATTATAGTACATGAATAACCTTTGTAAAATGCAAAGTACTAAATGTCATTATCCTCAGTTTGGGAACTTTAACTCTTGGCATGTAGACATTAGTTCATATTGCTTCTGTCCCATGCCCCTTTTCTTAGATAGAATCCATTGAAATCTGACAACTTTATTAAATAATGTAGACTAATTTGTGCCTTTCATTCAGACACCTAAAAGAATTACTGACTACAAATCTTTTCATGGCTTTCTTTCCTCTAATATCCTTCAGTGTGCTCCTCAGTATGCATCTTCTCACTATTTATCTTCTTATTGTTATATAGTATAATTTAACCTCATTCCACCCAAATTATCTGATGAAATGAAAGAGACTTCAATTGTTCAGCCAAACTTATTTCTCACCTCCATCTTTAGTATGCTGCTATTGCTGAAGCAAAACAATGTTTGGATCCATAGGTAAAATAGTAGCTGATCCTCTTTTAGTATGATATGTGCACACATTGTCCCTTGAATTAAGGAGAACAGTTAAAAGAGCAAGATCTAGAGAGAAAATGTTTACCTCAAAATTACATCTCTGTCACCTAGTTCTATTTAATGAAGAAAAGAAGGTGTCCTCTCCTTTATTGACACTAGAACTGAGATGTTTAAGAAATAGAATATGGCAGAGAAATTCAGCCAAGTAGAGAGGAATTCTGCTTTAATTCTCAGTTGTGGCAATTGTAAATATACTCCTTGCTACTGCTGATAATTTCTTTATATAGAAACTTGAAAGCATGTGCTAGAGACAAGTGATTGTATAAGACACACATATACAAAACACTCACATTACGTTGGAAATTATAGGAAGAAGAATTAATTTTAATATTTTGGTAGTATTTCACATAAAATATAAAAAAGATTAATGTATTTTAACCTTATTTATTATGAGTGACAGATTATTGAAAAATGAGACATTGCTCTAAACATGTATTTCTGAAGTTTGGTTTGCTGAGCGTACTCTTAAAAGTTAATAAAAAAAAAGAAAGTTAATAAAAGAATTTAAGAAAAGAATGGGAGGAATGAAGGAAAGAAGTAAAGAAAGATGAAAAAGAGGGAGAGGAAGGAAAGAAAAAAGTGAAGAAAGGAGAGGAGATAGAAGAGAGTAGGGAATGAAGGGACAGATAAATTGGTCTCTTAGTCCTTAGAGAATTGTGGAATGCACATAAGGATGATATGATTTAATGTGTAGTTAAACTGATCCAAAAAATAGTAATCTAAATACTATCTTAATAAAAAATAAATACTTTTCTATGTATAAACAAAATATTCATGAGTTTACTGTGTGGTTTCTAAAGCAAGTTGCAAGATTATATAAGCAAGAAGGAAATAAATCTATTTTACTATAAAACATTTTCATGAAACAACAAGCTTATGTTTATATTGTAGTTTTAGAGACTTGAAGACCAACACAAAAAATCATATAGGCATGTGTTGATAAAGCAACAGTTATATATGAGATGCAAACAACCCTAGGAGAAAGCTTTCTTTTAATTAATTCTTTTTATGTCTTGGTCATGGGTCCCACCCTCCTCCCAATCCCACCTACCTTCTCACATTCTCCCTCCCACTATTTGCTCAGAATAGGCAAGTGCCCCTATCCAGATACCTCAAATCATCTTTTCACATGAGAATTAAGTTCCTCCCTTGTGGCATGGTAGGGATGTCCCATCAGGGGGAAATGATCAAAAATAAGGTAACATAGTCCATGTCAGTGATATATCCCATTTCCCTGACTATTGGGCCAACGTGAAGCCTAAGATGCCCATGGGTATTCATGAGTAGAGGACCTAGGTCAAGATCATGCATTGTCCTTCTTTGTTGCTTCAGACACCTTAATATCTCTGGGCCCTGGCTGATTGGTTCTGATGATCCTTGTTCCCACTCTTCCTCCTGTCTATTCTATTTTCTCTTCTGACTGAGATTAATGGGTACTCCCTAGGGTCTTCCTTGTTGCTTATCTTCAAAACAGATCTATATTTATCACCCTGCACAAAACTCAAGTCCAAGTGCATCATGAACTCAGCGACTGGCTCACGGATCTCCTCCTCCCCCCTGGGGGAGGAGCAGCCTTGCTAGACCACAGATAAGGACATTGCAGCCATTCCTGAAGATACCTAATAGACTAGGGTCAGATGGAAGGGGAGGAGGACCTCCCTTATCAGTGGACTTGGAAGAGGGCAGAGAGGAGATGAGGGAGGAAAGGTGGGATTGGGAGGGAAAAAGGGAGGAGGTTACAGCTGGGATACAAATGAATGACCTGTGATTAAAATAAAATAAAATAAAATAAAATAAAATAAAATAAAATAAAACCAGATTCATTAAATCTATTAGAGGAGAAAGTGGGTAAGAGCTTTGAATTCATTAGCATAGGAGATAGCTTTCTGAACAGAACACCAACAGCTCAGGATCTAAGATCTACAATTAATAAATGGGACCTCTTAAGAGAAAAGCTTCTGTAAAGCAAAGGACACTATCAATAGAACAAAAACTCAACCTACTGATTGGGAAAAGATCTTCATCAATCCTACATCTGACAAAGGACTGGTGTCCAGAATATAAAAGGAACTCAAGAAATTAAACACCAACAAACATTAAATAATCCAATTAAAAAAGGCATACAAAGCTAAACAGAGTGTTTTTAACAAAGGAATTTTGCATGGTGAAGAAGCACTTAAATTTTCCACCATTCAAGGACATTTGCTCAACCATGTTCATAGCAGCTTTATTCATAATAGCCAGAAACTGGAAACAACTTAGATGTCCCTCAACTGAAGAATGGATTAAAAACTGTAGTACATATATATGATGGAATGCTACTCAGCCATAAAAAAATAAAAATAAAAAAGAAGAAATCATAAAGTTTGCAGGGAAATGGATGGAACTAGAAAAGATCATTCTGACTGAGGTAACACAGACCCAGAAAAACACACATGGAATGTACTCACTTATATGTGGATTTTAATCATATACTACAGAAAAAAAATATTGCAGTGCTCCAACTCCATGAAGGAGGATGCTTCCTAAAGCTTTCTTTAATGTCAGCGTACTTAGCTAGTCCGGACAGACACTAACCAGCATAAGAATGGGGATCATACAATGGGATAGTTCGAAAGTGCATATGGGAACCGTTGACAATATTTATACATCTGTGGTTTAATATCCAAATCCAATATAACAGTTTAAGAAAACATTTTAGAAAATACACTTATGTGTGAAAAAATGCTTTTCAAGTTGAAAATACACAGCACCTTTATGATTCTGGTGAATAAGGGACACACAAAACTTTTCATATTCATTTAAACTTGCTCTGAGTCAAAAGTGTCTTTACAATTCTGATTCAATTCCTGAGATTTAATTATCACCTCCCTAATTAAATAGTATTCCTCATGAACAAAAACTCCAGGAAAGATATAGAATCACATTTCATTTCCAGTGATAGGTTTAGTTTGTTTTATTTTTTAGTTGCTTATATACATACCCAAATTTTCTGTTTTTATGAACCTGAAAACCCAGAATTTCAGGAAAGTCTTTGACTACTGAATTCATCATTGCAAATAAAGCTTGGATATAACATGAATTTAAAGAAAAGTCACATCTGCCAACTTCTCAGTGCAGAGCTGAAATTCTTGTTTGTTTGTTTTTTTTTTAATTGTTTAAAATCTTCTGTTACTAGTTCATTTCAAAACCTATGCAAATTGAAGAAGAAGTTGTTCTGGTGTACAATATGATATTATCCAATATAACTATAATTATATCCAATATAATAAAATGAAACTTAAGAGTTTATGAGATTAAAACGTGGTGCACTGAAAAAAAAAAAAACATGCAGACAGAGTAGAAAACAAAACAAAACAAAAGTTTGGTTTTCCAGCATCCTTGCAAAAGTTAAGTGCAGCAATGTGCATCTGCGGCCAAATGGCTTGGGAAATGGTGACTAACAGATCTATCCTGCTACCACCTCAGTCTAGCTGAAGTGGTTAGCTATAAGTTTATTGAGTAATTGTATTTGGAAAAAAAAAGATAGTGAGCCATAAAGGGAAACATATGAACTGCACACAGGCATCAAATGATGTACATCTGCATCTACCTATACAGGAACATGGACATGTATAAGCATACACCAAGCACAATGACCAAAACACAATTTGTAATAAAAGCAATTATAACTGAAACGGAATTAATTGCTATACTAATGCTGCATTAGTAAGTTAATTTATAATATCAGAGAATACTATTAGAAAGGAATGACTTTTTTAAAAGTTTCATATTAATTACAGTTTATTTACTTTGTATCCCAGCTGTAGCCCACTCCCTTATTCCCTCCCAATTCCACCCTTCCTCCCTCATCTTCTACCTGCCCCTCTCTAAGTCCACTGATAAGGGAGGTCCTCCTCCCCTTCCATCTGAACCTAGCTTATTACTTCTCATCATAACTGGCTACGTTGTCCTCCTCTGTGGACTAGAAAGGCTGCTCCTCTCTCAGGGTGTAAGGAGGAGGTCAAAGAGCCAGCCACTGAGTTCATATGAGAGAAAGTCCCTGTTCCCCTTATGAGGGTACCTACTTGGATACTGAGCTGCCATGGGCTACAACTGAGCAGGGGTTCTAGGTTATATCCAAACATGGACCTTGGATGGAGAATCAGTTTCAGAAAAGAGCCCTATGCCCAGATACAGTTGGTCCTTGTGGAGCTGTCCTCTCCAGGTCTTACTAACTCCCCCTTCATTCATATGATTCCCTGCACTCTCCCCAAAGTTTGGTTATGAGTCTCAACATCTGCTTTGATACACCACTAAGTGGAGACTATCAGAGGCCCTGTATGGTAGGCTCCTGTCCTATTTCTTGTTTTCTCCTACTTCCAATGTCCATCCCATTTGTCTTTCTAAGTGATTGTTCATCTTCCCCTGGGTCCACCCTCTTGTTTAGCTTCTTTAGGTGAACAGATATAATAAGTTTATCCTATCTGTTAGGTCTAGTATTCACTTATAAGTGAGTATATACCATGTGTCTTTCTGCTTCTGGGATACCTCACTGAGGATGATCTTTTCTAGATCCCGCCATTTGCCTGCAAATTTCATGATTTCTTTGTTTTTAAGTGCTGATTAGTATTCCATTGTGTAAATGTACCACAGTTTCTGTAGCCATTCCTCTGTTGATGTAGAGCTATTCTTAATTGTCTGTGAAAGTGCCAGATTTATTTCTGAAGTGGTTGTTATAAGTTTACATTCCCACTAGGAGAAGGGTTCCCCTTTCTCTGCAACCTCTCCAACTTGTGTTGTCACTTGAGATTTTGATCTTAGCCATTCTGATGGGTATAAAGAGAAATCTGCTTCCTTTTGATTTGCATCTCCCTGATGATGAAGGACATTGAACAGTTCTTTAAGTGTTTCTCTGCCATTCTATACTCCTTTACAGAAAATTATCTGTTTAGCTCCATACCCCATTTTTTTTTCCACTGGATTACTTGATTTGTTGTTTTTCAACTTGTTTAGTTCTTTATATATGCTGGATATCAGCCCTCTGTCAGATGTAGAGTTGGTGAAGATCCTTTCCCGGTCTGTAGGCTGTTGTTTTGTTCTGATGACAGAGTCTTTTGCTTTACAGAAGCTTTTCAGTTTCATGAGGTCCAATTTATTGATTGTTGATTTTAGAGCCTGTGCTGTTGGTGTTCTGTTCAGGAAGTTGTCTCCTTGTCTCTTGTGCCAATGAGTTCTAGGCTGTTCCCCAATTTTTCTTCTAACCGATTTAGTGTGTCTGGTTTTATGTTGAGGTCTTTGATCCACTTAGACTTTAGTTTTGTGCATGGTGATAAATATGAATCTGTTTTCATTTTTCTGCATGTGAACATCCAATTGGACCAGAACCATTTGCTGAAGATGCTGTCTTTTTTCCATTGATTGTTGGTTTTTTTTTTTTTTTTTGTCAAAAATCAAGTATTTATAGGTATGAGGATTTATTTCTGGGTCTTCTATTCACTTCCCTTGATCCACCATTCTGTTTCTATGCCAATACCATGCAGTTTTTATTACTATTGCTCTGTAGTTCAGCTTAAGATCAGGGATGGAGATAATTCTAGATGATCTGTTCTTGTACAGGATCATTTTGGAAATTCTGTTTTTTGTTTTGTTTTGTTGTATTTTGTTGTTCTTGTTGTTGTTGTTGACTTTCCCATATAAAGTTGATGAATTTTTCTTTCAAGATCTATAAAGAATTGTGTTGGTATTTTGATGGAAATTGCGTTAAATCTATAGATTGCTTTTGGCCGGATGGCCATTTTCACTATGTTAATCCTACTGATCAATGAGCACGGGGGAAGATCTTTCCATCTTCTAATGTCTTCTTCAATTTCTTTCTTCAGAAACTTGAAGTTTTGTTCATATTGGTCTTTTAGTTGCTTGGTTAGAGTCCCACCAAAACACTTTATGTTATTAATGGCTATTGTGAAGGTTGTTATTTTCCTAATTTCTTTCTCAAGCTTTTGGTCTTTTGTATACAGGAGGGCTACTGATTTTTTTTTAGTTGATTTGTATCCAAACACTTGGCTGAAGCTGTTTAACAGCTATAGGAGTTCTCTGGTACAATTTTTGGGGTCACTCAGATATACTTTTATATCATTTGCAAATAGTGACTCTTGACTTCTTCCTTTCTGATTTTTATCCCCTTGATCTCCTTTAATTGTCTTATTGCTCTAACAAGGACTTCAAGTACTATGTTAAGGAGCTATGGAGAGAGTGGGCAGCCTTGCCTTGTCCCTGACTTCAGGAGGATTGCTTTAACTTTCTCTCCATTGAGTTTGATGTTGGCTCTAAGCTTGCTGTACATTGCCTTTACTATGTTTATGTGAGTGCCTTGTATCCCTGATCTCTCCAGGACTTTAAACATAAATGAATGTTGGATTTTTTTCAAATGCTTTTTCAACATTTAAGGAGATTATCATGTGCTCTTTTTCTTTCTGTTTGTTTATATGGTGGATTACATTGGTGGATTTCTGTATATTGAACCACTCCTGTATGCCTGGGATGAAGCCCACTTGGTCATAGTGGATGATATCTTTTATATGCTCTTGGATTCGGTTTGCACATATTTTATTGAGTATTTTTGTATCAATGTTCATAAGAGAGTTAGGTCTGAAATTCTCTATTTTTGTTGGGTATTTGTGTGGTTTAGGTATCAAGGTGACTGTGGCTTCATAGAATGAGTTTGGTAATGTTCCTTCTGTTTCTATTTTGTGGAATCCTTTGAAGAGAATTGGAGTTAGCTCTTCTCTGAAGGTTTGGTAGAATCTGCACATAAACCATATGGCCCTAGGCTTTTTTAGAAGGGAGACTTTTGATGACTGCTTCTATTCCCTTGGGGGATATAGGACTATTCAATCCTTCTATCTGATCTCTATTTAATTTGGTAAGTGAAATCTATCAAGAAAAGTGTCCATTTCTTTTAGATTTGTGAATTTTGTATAGGCTTTTGTTATAAGACCTAATGTTTGTTTGGATTTCCTCAGTGTCTGTTGTTATGTTCCCCATTTCATTTCTGATTTTCCTGATTTGGACAGTTTCCAGTTAGTTTGACTAAGGTTTTCTCTATCTTGTTTCTGTTGTTGTTGAAGAATGACTCTTAAGAAATATGATAATTAAAGTAGCAACAACACTTTCAATATTAAAAGTATTTTATAACTTAATATAATTAACATAGAAAAATGTGCTTTCAGCAAATTACATGGATACAAACTTTAATTCACAAAAATCAGTAGTCCTGTTTTATTTTTTTTATAAAATTGATATAATGAAATCAGAAAAACAACACCTTTCATTATAGTTTCAAGTAATATAAGATATCTTGGAGAAACTCTGACCAAAAAAATAATAATAGTTGTATGATTAAAAACTTTTGCTGCAAATCTGGCTAAACAATTGTCTAGCTATATTTTAGGTAATTGGACTGGAGAATTCGATACTACGATGGAGCAGCTGAGAGTGGCCACAGGACTAGCCACAGGATTATCATCATGGATTGCTGCAGCCATGAATCATCTGAAGGAATGGGCTGGCATGGGAGCGTTAGCAGGCCTTCTGGTGTTGGTCTCCTTGGTTTGCCTGTGTTGTATATGCAAGATTAGAGTCTCACAACAGCGTAATGCAGCCATGACCATTCAGGCCTTTACAGCCATTGAAGCAGGACAGTCTCCCCAAGCATGGGAGCTAAAATGATACGCTCAGGATGCGAGGCTAAGCACTGCACTCAGGGTCAGCCGCTTTGGTCCCAGAGAAGAGCATGTCTGATTGCATGCGGGTTGATGCCCCAGGTCCCGCCTCTGAGAAAAAGGTATCTGACGGGTCTGATGCTCTTTGGGTGGATGACACCTAAGTGAACATCTGTACAAAGTCCCAATTTATTTCTAATATCAGAGATCAGACCTCTACTCTTGCCTGATGCATCTAAAACAAAAAGGGGGAACTGTAGAGAGCTGCGTAATGCTGCGCCTTAAAGATGGAGCTGGTTTCTGCCTTCCACCTTCCCGATGGTGAGTGCTCTCTGTCACAAACAACTCCATATTTGGCTAAGGCTGAGGCTCTGGCTTGCTTCCATGTATGTGGACCTATCTGCATTGCCCACGTGGCACGCTGGGGTTGGCTACCCAAAGGCTATTTAAGCTGTGGGCTGGCTTTCCCCAGGGTCAGAAGATTGTTCAAGGTTCCTGAATAAACTGCATTGAAAAAAAAAAAAAAAGACTTTTTAAGATTTTTAAGAAAATAGAAAAGTGAAGAATCTGTCAGAAGATGGAAGAACTTCCATGTATTATGGAGTCATAACATTAATGAAGCAGAAATGATCATCCAAACAAATATATGTGTATATATATATATATATATATACATACATACAGATGCAATGCAATTCCTCTTTAAAATTCCAAAGTAATTTGGATCTTGAAACTAACAAACATCAGATTCAAGTACACAAAACAAAATAAAACAAAACAACAGCAATAACAAAACAAGATACCTAAAATGATTCTGAATAATAAAAGAACAGCTGGAGGCATCATCACCCTGAATTTCAAGTTGTACTACAGAACTACAATAATATAAATATGATGGTATCGGCACAAACACAAAAACACACATACACAAAGCTGATCAGTCCAATTGAACTGAATACCCTGACTTAAATCTACGCACTCATGAATTTATGAACATGTTTTTTAAATAAAGTAGACAAAATTATACAATAGAAAAGGAAAGCATTTTTTAATTCTTTATTAATTACACCTTATTCACTTTGTATCCCCCCCTGTGGTTCCCTTCCTCCTCCTGTCCCAATAGCTCCCTTCCGGCACCCTCTGCATGCATGCTCCTCCCCAAGTCCACTGATAGGGGAGGTCTTCTTTTCCTTCCTTCTCATCCTAGTCAATTAGGACTCATCAGGAGTGGCTGCATTGTCTTCTTGTGTGGCCTGGTAAGGCTGCTTCCCCCTCACGGGTAAGTAATTAAAGAGCAAGCCAATCAGTTCATGTCAGAGACAGTCCCTGTTCCTATTACAATGGAACTCACATGGATACTGAACTGCCATGAGCTACATCTGTGCAGGGGTCTTAAAAGGACCCTAAGATTTCACCTTACACTCATCAGAATGACTAAGATCAAAAACTCGAGAGACAACACATGCTGGAGAGGTTGTGGAGAAAGGGGGACCCTCCTCCACTGCTGGTAGGAATGTAAACTTGTACAACCACTCTGGAAAGTAATCTGGCGCTTCCTCAGATAACTAGGAATTGCGCTTCCTCAAGATCCAGGTATACCACTCCTAGGCATATAACCAAAAGAGGTTCAAGTACACAATAAGGACATTTGCTCAACCATGTTTGTAGCAGATTTATTTGTAACAAACAGAAGCTGGAAACAGCCCAGATGCCCCTCAGTGGAGGAATGGATGCATAAATTGTGGTATATCTACAAAATGGAATATTACTCAGCAATAAAAAACAAGGATATCTTGAAATTTGCAAGTAAATCGTGGAATCTGGAAAAGATCCCAGAAGCAGAAAGATGCACAAGGTATATACTCACTCATATAGACATATAATATAGGATAAACCTACTAAAATCTGTACACCTAAAGAAACTAATCAAGAGGTAGGACTCTTGCTAAAATGCGCAATTCCTATCCAGAAAGGCAAAGAGGATGGACATCAGAAGGAGAAAAGAGGGAACAAGTCAGGAGCCTGACACAGAGGACCTCTGAAAGGCTCTGCCCTGCAGACTATCAGTGCAGATGCTGAGACTTATGGGCAACCTTTGGGCAGAGTGCAGGGAATCTTAGGAAAGAAGTTGGAAACAGTAAGATCTGGAGAGGGCAGGAACTCCACAAGGAGAGCAACAGAACCAAAAATCTGAGCACAGGGGTCTTTCCTGAGACTGATACTCCAAGAAAGCATTTTTAATAAATGATACTATCAAACTGGATGACTCCATGTAGAAGAAATAAAGTCAATCTAAATTTATAGTTCAGCACAAAGTTCAACTCTAAATATTTCAGACCTCAGCATTATTCAAGATATGCAGAATCTGATAGAATGGGAAGAGGGGATAGCCTTCAGTTTATTGACACAGGAAAAAAAAAAACAACTTCTGAACAGAACACCCTTAGCAGTCACTAAGTTCAACAATTAATAAACAGGACCACTTGAAACAAAGAATTTGAACAGAAAACCCAGCCATCATTCAGATAAAACACAGGTTTAAAGAAGGAAAGTCAGCTACACATATGAGAGATTATATATCAGCTACACATATGAGAGATTATATCAGCTACACATATGAGAGATTATATATATGTGTGTGTGTATATGTATATATATATATATATATATATATATAATTATATATATTACACAAAAAGCTAGATATCAGGAAAATAAATAAGCCAATGTAAAAACTGGAGCTAAACAAAACTCTGAACAGAGAAATCGCAAATGACTGAGAAACACTTAAAAGAAATGTTCACCATGTTTGTCCATCAGGGAAATGCAAATCAATACTACTTTGAGATTACCATCTTCTACCTGTTAGAGTGGCTAAGATCAATAAGAAGTGCCAGCTCATAGGTCAGGCTACTGAGGGTGGGATTCCTAAATGTATGAACAAGTGGATTTCTATATTTTGTGCCTCCTTTTGGACTCTTTCTCCATCTTTTTTGTTTGTTTTGTCTAATTTTCATGGGTTACTGTTGTTGTATCTAATTATAGTTTGTATAATGTTATATTATGCTATATTTTATATTATATTTTTAAAAATGTATTTGTGTTAATTTTATCCTTAAGATACCTGTTTTCTAATGAGAAAGACAAAGAAGTTGGTTGCAATGAGAGAGGAAATGGGATGGACCTGGGAGGAATAGAGAGAGGGGAAACCATAATCTGGATATATTATGAGAGGAAAAAAATCTATTTTCTATAGAAGAAAAATATAATTAAATTAGATAGAAAATAATGATTTGTTTTGACATTTTTATAAATATTGTGATTTTACTGTTCCTTTTCCTACACTCTCCACCCATTCTCAATAATTTTCCTTTAATACCCCCTCCAGTAATACACTTGAATGTTTTTTTAATATGAGAACATAAACTATATACAGTATTTCTATAAATTGTAGATTTTCTACACTATTATACTGATTTGAAAACATATTCAAAATGTTTAATAGATTACATAACACATCTCATTTTAATAATCAAGAAAACCATAACTCTTGGAAAATATTTGCAACTAAATATAAATTATTAAACAATCATATTTATTTACTGTACAACACAAAATGTTCATAAGTCAAATGAGAAAAACACAAAGTTCATAAATACATTTTACAATTTCCTATCAGCTGTAAAATATAATTTAATTTGTAGTGATATCCTAATCATTCTTTGCATAAGCAAACATTTATGGAGCAATTAACTGAATAACTTTTCTGAAAATAATTTCTCAATGGAAAAATCAGATGGATCTGAAAAAGTATTTCACAGAAATCATACTTAGAGAAAGTACTGTTTAAAGTAAAAACTATCATTAAGTTTCAAGAGAAAAAGGCATTTAAGGATATTCTTATCCTCTTGTCTATTTGATTCATTTTTTGCCAGATGATAATTATTAGAAGATTTGCCTGATTCATTTTCTTCACTTGCTAACTATACCCTGGAAGACATATCACAGCAGTTACTGTCAAGAGAATTACTATTAAAAGAATCATTTTCTCTTCAGTTACAGTGTTTTCATTTAAAACAAAAGAGTAAAAGTAGTCATTATGTGCCTAACAAGAATGCCCCTAAATGTGCCACAATTGTTTTGTTTCAGGTCTTCAGCTGAGGATGAACAGATGACACTTTCTCAAATTTTCATCACTTGGTAAAGTGTACTTTTGTCCCCAGCTATGCATTCTATCAGAAGGTTGATACAGTTCTAGCCATGTGCTTTCATGCTGGCCTGTCTAAAATGTTTTGTTTGATAGCATATGAACCATAGCAATAAGAATTTCCAGGCAGACATTTTAAGGGCATTCACATAGCCTGAGTAGAGATGTTTTCCTACTTGGATCCTTTTTAACCTAAGCATGCATAGGCACTCTCTCATAGCCTGGAATCAAATAATCACAGGGACTTAGAAAAGGCCATACTTTGTTCTGTGACTGTGCTAAAGTGCTCAACATAATTATCCATTTAGTATAGTCAATTTCTGACATTTGGAGTTTGATTGTATTCACTGTATAACTTAGCCTATTCTTAGAAAAATAATCACCTCATTAAAATGCGTCCTCTACACTGTTTAATACTGTTAATGACTTTTATTCATGAGATAAAAAGTTTCCTGAGTTTAGAGACTTTATTCTCTCCATTGCTGTCCCTGTGTTTCTGGTAACCCTTGTCTACATGCAGGCTATATGTCCGGTTGGTACATTGTATATGTTATGTCTTTTGTGTACTGTACATTATAAACGTCTAACAATTTTTCACAGTGACTGAGTGATATGAACATTCAGGAAGGGATACTTTTGCAATAAGTCAAGATGGTATGTATGTGGTGATTTGTAGCTCAGAGTAGGATGAACAAACATCTATAGATGAAGTTTCTTGGATAACCATTTTCCAATACACAGACAATTCCTTGGGGAAATGAGGGAACTATGTTAGAAATTTTATGGGTAAAAATCTTTCATATCTGTTTGATAGATTAGCTTGTTTGTATATTATCATGACTGTAGTCACATTTCCCCAATCTAAAGAAAGAGATGCCTATGAGCATACAGGAAGCTTATAGACACCAAATAGATTGGACCGCTGGTCATGAGGGTCTCCAATGTAAAAGAGAGGTAGCAGGTAATTGAACCCTGAACTTTCAGATTCAGGGCCTAAAGCTTTATCACCTGAGCTATCCAGGCCTTCCGGTTTTTCTGCCACCAAAACAGCTCTCTGGATAAAACCTTTTATTGTTTAACAGCAGAAGATCTTAATCAGTTAAACTGGGTGGCCCTTATAACTCAGAGTACAAGCAGCTGCAGCCCTGACAGTAGTTTCTTGCTGTAAAAACAAGGGGTTGTAAAAAGATTAACCTTAGTTCCTTTTAACTTAATGGATCAGCAGTGAACAGCAGCTTGCTGGAAGTTAAATCCTAACAACACTCTAGTCTCCTTATCACTTACAAAAATTAAAAAATTTAGAAGCATGCAAAAACATACAAACATTTATCAGACAAAGCAAGCAGATCTTTATGAATCACACACACACACACACACACACACACACATGCACACATACAATCAAACGTTGAATCAAGAGAGCTAACAAAGACACCATTCATCCACATATATGGATATAAATATATACTTTTATACATATGTAGAGACAATATAGACAGACTTTTTTTTTGGTATCTGTGTGTTCAAATTCAGTTTTAAAAAATTGTCTGATCTTCTAAGAATATACACCAGTTCTCTCTAAAATGCCAAACCCTTGAACACTAAAATTCAGTGTTCATGTATGCATTTTCTTTTTTTTATTTTATTATTATTATTATTTTTTATTTTTTTTATCAGTTACATTTTATTAACGCTGTATCCTAGCCGTGTCCCGATCCCTCATTCCCTCCCAGTCCCTCCCTCCCTCCCTCATCTTCACCGTGCCCCTTTCCAAGTCCACTGATAGGGGGTCCTCCTCCCCATTCATCTGATCCTGTTTTATCAGGTATCTTCAGGACTGGCTGCAAAGCCCTCCTCTGTGCCCTAACAGGACTGCTCCTCTCTTCGGGGGTGGGGAGACCAAAGAGCCAGTCATTGAGTTCCTGTTAGAAATAGTCCTTGTTCCCCTCACTTTGGGAAATCAATTGGTTACTGAGCTACCACAGGCTACATCTGAGTGGAGGTTCTAGGTTATATCCATACATGGTCCTTGGTTGAATGTCAGTCTCAGAAAAGACCCTGTGCCCAGATATATTTGGTCCTTGTGGAGCTCCTATCCTTTCCCCATCAGACTAACTCCCCTTCTTTCTTATGATTCCCTGTACTCTGCCAAAGGTTTGGTCATGAGTCTTTGCTTTGAAAACACTGCTAGTTAGAGTCTTTCAGATGCACTCAGTAGACTCTTGTCATACGTTCAATGCACATCCCATCTGATAGACAGACTTTTTTTGGATGAAGTGGGTAGCCTCAACAAATATTTAAGTCTGCCTTGGGTTTTTATTCTATCTAATACAAATGTTCTCTATATAAGGAAAAAATTTCATCGTTCAAAAATAGATATAATCATTACATAAAAAGAGAGTTACAGTAGGACTATTGATCCTACTATCTAACTAGATGCTGTATTTATTGTAAGTTTAAAGCAGTCATTTTATCTATATGCTCATTATGAGTTCAAAGCAGATGTTTTATCCTTTTCTTATGTGTTCCAAGCATAAAAAGGATAAAACATAAAAGAGGATGTTTATCCTTTTCTTATATGTCAAGGGTTTTTGAAGAAACAGGTGTCTGCCTTGTCTTGTACAGCCAACAATTTATTCTTCACTTCTGTATTCATGTGGTCTTTCTCATCATGGTGTACACCTGGGCCTTATCCCTGAATTAAACCTTAAATGAAGGTATCTCCTTGATTATTAATTTTTTTAAGTCTGTTTTCCTTCTTGGTATAATTCACAGGATCGCAGAGCTCCTAACAGTTTTTGTTACACTGCAGAAAGGTTGTAAAATTACTTGAATCAAGTCAGAAATTTGTTAAAACCATCATCAGGGATTATGAAATCATCAATTTGTTTAAATGGCTCTATGCCATGAAGGTACAGCTCCAAAATAATCTGCAGGAAATCTGCTCAACATAGGGAAGCAATAAGCAATGAGTCTCTGTCGTGCCAGATATATGAGATAAGCATGGAAAAACAGTATCGCAACAATAAGCAGTCTTGAGGCAAAATCCTTGGGGCCTTGCTTAACCATGCAAAAACGAGTGGGCTGCCTTCAGAAACCTCACTTGCAATTGTTCTCAGCAAGAAGGAGTTAGAGGATAGGAAGTAGGTGATTCAGCCACAGGCAGAGGTCAGGGAGACACTTGGACAGAGAGTTCAGAAGGAAAGCTACAAAGTGCAAGTATTCTGGGTTGTGTGCTTGAATGAACCCAGATTAGCTTAGATGGTTAAGAATAGAGTAATAACTGCTCAGTTCTTGTGCTGTGAAGCTTCTTATTAACAAATATAAAAGAGTTTAGTTATTTATATGATAGCCTGGTTATGAGTGAAAAGAAGAGAAACCAACACTGTTATAAAAAATAAATGTAACAGCCAAGTAACATATAAAAGCAGACCTATTAGAATTACAACCTACTTCTCAACAAAGACTGTAAAAGTCAGAAGGGCCTAGGCAGATGTCTTGTAGACTCTAAGAGACCACAAATGATAGCCCATATTACTGTATCCAGCAATATCAATCCATCCCTGTAGAAGATACTAAAAGGAAAACTTCAACCCAAGGAAGTTAACTACACCCAAGAAAACACAGGAAATAAGTAGCTCCACATCAACAAAACCAAAAGGAAGGAAACACACACACATACATAAACACACTACCAATACTTACATCAAAATAACAGGAACTAACAACCATTGGTCATTAATATCTCTCAACATCAATGCACTCAATTCGCCAATAAAAAGACACAGGCTAACAGAATGGATATAAAAACAAGACCCATCATTCTCCTACATGAAAGAAATACACGTCAGCAACAAAGATACTCATTACCACAGAGTAAGGGATGGAAAAGTGTTTTCCAAACAAACAGACCCAAAAAGCAAGCTGGAGTGGCCATTGTAATATCTATTAAAATAGACTTTCAACCAAAATTAATGAAAAGATATGGGGAAGGACACTTCAAACTCATCAAAGGAAAAATCTATCAAGATGATCTTTCAAGACAAAAGGCCAAGATGGCGACTAGCACACACAGTTTCTGAGTGGTGGGATACCTGATCTACTGAGTTGGAGAATGGAAGGACCCCCAACCCAGGAAAACCACAGAGAGGCTTTCTGAACACCAGGGAACATCGCAGGAGGTGAAAACTTTGGCCTCCTGTCACCCGGAGACTTGCTTGGGGAAGGAGAGAAACGATCCTTTGTTCTTGCAGCACGGCACTCCCTTCCCCCAGACCTCCTTCCTCCTCGGCACAGCGGCACAGCGGACCCATCTTTCTCAGCACAGACCTAACTGCCTGGGGTATACAGCCTCTGAGACGGAGCCCCAAGCACTTTAGCAGCAGACAAAAGCCAGCAGTATGTGCCCTGGAGTCCCAGATTCGCACAGCCACTGCACCATCCTCCCAGGGCGCGAATCTGCTAGACACCATACTAGCTCCGCAGGATTGCCATCACTGACAGTACGGCCCGCCCAATCCCATAGTGACAGAGAATACGCTATATACTCACCAAAACCAGGCAGAAACGTCATACAACCTGGACACACCAGGCGCTGGGCCTCCCAAGCTTGGAGAGCACAACAAAGAGATCCCAGGACTTCCCAGAAAGCACTGGGACTAGCAACCCAGTCTCCAGTTACAGCGGGACGTGGCAGTGGAGCAGCACTGAACTGGCAGGGCACCACAGCCCTCCAGTTTAAGACTAACCAGGGCCAAACCAGAGAACAGAGAGCCTGGTTACCCCATCCCTGATGAAGTGACCACCCTGAAATCTCCAGCTGCAGCAAGACCTCAGAACCTGGCAGTGACAGCAGCACAGAACTGGGGGAACACATCAAAGAAGCAGGGCCAAACCAGAGAGCAGAGAGCCCCTGATACCAAGACCTCTGCCAAGAGACCTGCCTGTAAGTGAGTGCACCCTTGAGAATCTGCAGTTCCCCAGATCCTGGGTCCTTCTAAATCAGAAGCCAGGCATCGAACCCCCCTCCCACCCACATACCCACTTTGGGAAACAGAGGGGCACTAGGGACATTGAAGTTCCTGCCCTGTGGGCCTGATTGAGGAGTTAAGACAGTTAATGTCAGAAATTGCGCTGCGATCATCATTAGCGCCTGCGACATATACAGTGCAGAGCCCCTCCCACACACTCAAGAGTTCAACATTAGTCATCACTCTGTCCCTCGAGAAACTCATCCACGCACACTTACACACACAGTCACACACACGCGCGCACACACACACACACGCTTGCATTTGCCCCGTTTGCGCCTGCGTACTTTCCTCCCACAGGTACAGCTAGTCCTCAGCACACGCTGAGAGTGCTCAGCTTCCTGAAGAACTCTCCAGACACCAGAGAGAGACAGCACCAGTCTGATCTGCAGAATCCAAAAACAAACAGGGAAGGTTTCAGATAAGCCAATGGCCAGAGGTAGGCGAAAGAACACTTCCAACATAAATCAGGACATCATGACTTCACCAGCAAACCCCAAAATCGATGGATACACCAATTCAGCAGAAGCACAGGAAAATGATTTTAAAGCCATGCTTGCCCAATTATTTGAGGCTCATAAGGAGGAAATGAACAAGTCTTTCAAAGAGATGGCCAGTCAATTGGAGGCAAAGAAAGAAGAAATAGACAATATCCTTAAAGAAACACAGGCAAACATAGCCAAACAAATAGATACACAAGTAGAGGAAAAATTAGTGGCATATAAGAAGGAAATGAAAAAAGAAATAGAGGCCATCGTAGAGAGACAGGAATCCAAATTCAAACACATGAAAGAAATGGTGCAAGGCATGAAAACAGAATTAGAATCAATAAAGAAAACACAAAATGAGAAAACCCTTGAGCTGGAGAACTTGGAGAAAAGATCAGGAACCACAAAAGTAAGCATCACCAACAGAATACAAGAGATGGAAGAGAGAATCTCTGGAGCTGAAGACGCACTTGCAGAAATGGATACTTCTCTCAAAGAAAAAGTAAAATCAGAAAAGTTCCAATCACAAAATATCCAAGAAATCAAGGATGCTATGAAAAGACAAAATCTAAGAATAATAGGAATTCATGAAAAAGAAGACTCCAGACTCCAAGGTCCAGAAAATATTTTCAAGAAAATCATAGAAGAAAATTTTCCCAACTTAAAGAAAGAGATGTCCATAAATATACAAGAGGCCTACAGAACTCCAAATAGACTAGACCAGAAAAGAAACAAATCACATCACATCATAGTCAAAACACTAAATCTACAGAACAAAGAAAA
Organism: Meriones unguiculatus; assembly: GCF_030254825.1. Lineage (NCBI taxonomy): Eukaryota > Metazoa > Chordata > Mammalia > Rodentia > Muridae > Meriones > Meriones unguiculatus. The sequence continues at coordinate 109,774,334 of NC_083350.1, read as the reverse complement.
GATATTAAAAGCAGCAAGGGAAAAAGGCCAAGTAACATATGAAGGTAGACCTATCAGAATCACACCGGAATTCTCATCAGAAACTATGAAAGCAAGAAGGGCCTGGGCAAGTATCATGGAGACTCTAAGAGATCTCAAATGTCAACCCAGACTACTATACCCTGCAAAGCTTTCAATCAACATAGATGGAGAAAACAAAATATTCCATGACAAAACTAAATTTACACAATATCTACACAGCAAACCATCCCTACAGAAGATACTAGAAGGAAAACTCCAATCCAATGAAAACAAATTCACCCAAGAAAACAGGGCATACAGATAATGTCCCAACAAAAATGAAAAGAAAACAAGCAATGAAACAGGGTTAGATCATCGACTCCATTACAAAAGGAACTAACATGCATTGGTCACTATTATCTATCAATATCAATGGACTCAACTCACCAATAAAAAGACACAGGCTAACAGATTGGTTAAGGAAACAGGATCCAACATTCTGTTGCATCCAAGAAACACACCTATGCAACAAAGACAAACACTACCTCAGAGTAAAGGGCTGGAAAACTGTTTTTCAAGCAAATGGTTCCAGAAAACAAGCTGGAGTAGCCATCCTAATATCTAATAAAATAGACTTTCAACCCAAGTTAATCAAAAAAGATAAGGAGGGCCACTATATTCTCATCAAAGGAAAAATCCACCAAGAGGACATCACAATCTTGAATATCTATGCCCCAAATACAAGAGCACCGACATTCGTAAATGAAACATTATTAAAGCTTAAATCATACATTGATCCTAATACCTTAATAGTGGGAGACTTCAACACTCCACTCTCACCAAGGGACAGATCAACTAGATAGACACCAAATAGGGAAATAAAAGCACTCACAGAATCCCTAAATCAAATGGACCTAATAGACGTCTACAGATCTTTTCACCCAAACTCAAAAGAGTACACCTTCTTTTCAGCACCACATGGAACCTTTTCCAAAATAGACCATATAGTGGGCCACAAAGCAAGCCTCAACAGATACAAAAGGATTGAAATAATCCCTTGTATACTATCTGACCACCATGGACTAAAGCTCGACCTCAACAACAACAGAAAAAACAAAAAGCCTACACGCACATGGAAACTGAACAACTTACTACTCAATGACAGCTGGGTTAAGGAAGAAATAAAGAAATTAAAGACTTCCTAGAATTCAATGAAAAGGAAGGCACAACATACACAAATTTATGGGACACATTGAAAGCAGTGCTCAGAGGAAAATTTATAGCACTAAGTGCCTACAAGAAGAAATTCGTAACATCACATACAAACAACTTAATGGCCCAACTGAAAACCCAAGAGATACACCCAAGAGGAGCAGACGGCTGGAAATAATCAAACTAAGGGATGAAATCAATCAACTAGAAACAAATAAAACTATCCAAAGAATCAATGAAACAAAAATCTGATTCTTTGAGAAAATCAACAAGATAGACAAACCCTTAGCCAAACTAACTAAAAAGCAGAGAGAAACTATCCAGATCAGCAAAATCAGAAATGAAAATGGGGACATAACCACAGACATTAAGGAAATCCAAACAATTATTAGGAAATACTACAAAAGCCTATATGCCACAAAATTTGAGAATCTAAATGAAATGGATAATTTTCTTGAAAGATTCCATCTACCAAAATTAAGTCAAGATCAGGTAGAAAGACTGAATAGCCCTATATCTCCCAAGGAAATTGAAGCAGTCATTAACAGTCTCCCCTCCAAAAAAAGCCCTGGACCAGATGGCTTCAGCACAGAATTCTACAAGACCTTCAAAGAAGTGCTAACTCCAATTCTCCTCAAGCTATTCCACAAAATAGAAACAGAAGGAACACTACCAAACTCATTCTATGAAGCCACAGTCACCTTAATACCTAAACCACACAAAGACCCAACAAAAAAAGAGAACTTTAGTCCTATCTCTCTTATGAACATTGAGGCAAAAATACTCAATAAAATACTTGCAAACCGAATCCAAGAACACATCAAAGATATCATCCACCATGACCAAGTAGCCTTCATCCCAGGCATGCAAGGGTGGTTCAACATATGGAAATCCATCAATGTAATCCACTACATAAACAAACTGAAGGAGAAAAACCACATGATCATCTCCTTAGATGCCGAAAAAGCATTTGACAAAGTCCAACACCCATTCATGTTTAAAGTCTTGGAGAGATCAGGGATACAAGGCACATACCTAAACATAGTAAAGGCAATATATAGCAAGCCTATAGCTAACATCAAACTCAATGGAGAGAAAGTTAAATCAATCCCACTGAAATCAGGGACAAGACAAGGCTGTCCATTGTCCCCATATCTCTTCAACATAGTACTTGAAGTCCTAGCCAGAGCAATAAGACAACTAAAGGAGATCAAGGGGATACAAATCGGAAAGGAAGAGCTCAAAGTGTCACTATTTGCAGATGATATGATAGTATACATGAGCGACCCCAAAAATTCAACCAGAGAACTCCTTCAGCTGATAAACACCTTCAGCAAAGTGGCAGGATACAAAATCAACTCAAAAAAATCAGAAGCCCTCCTGTATACCAAAGACAAAAGGGCCGAGAAAGAAATTAGGGAAACAACACCCTTCACAATAGCCACTAATAACATAAAGTACCTTGGTGTGACTCTAACCAAGCAAGTGAAAGACCTGTTTGAGAAAAACTTCAAGTCTCTGAAGAAAGAAATCGAAGAAGATATCAGAAGATGGAAAGATCTCCCGTGCTCATGGATTGGTAGGATTAACATTGTGAAAATGGCCATACTGCCAAAAGCAATCTACAGATTCAATGCAATTCCCATCAAAATACCAAGTCAATTCTTTACAGACCTTGAAAAAAAGATTCTCAGCTTCATATGGAGAAACAAAAAACCCAGAATCTCCAAAACGATCCTGTACAACAGATCATCTGGAGGTATCTCCTTTCCTGATCTCAAGCTGTACTACAAGGCAACAGTAATAAAAACTGTATGGTATTGGCATAGAAACAGAAAGGAGGATCAATGGAACCGCATAGAAGACTCAGAAATAAATCCACACACCTATGAAAACTCGATATTCGACAAAGAAGCCAATTCCATTCAATGGAAAAAAGACAGCATCTTCAACAAAATTGTGCTGGACCAACTGGATGTCTACATGCAGAAAAATGAAAATAGATCCATATTTATCACCCTGCACAAGACTAAAGTCAAAGTGGATCAAGGACCACAACATAAAACCAGATACCCTAAATCAATTGGAAAAAAAAAGTGGGGAACAGCCTAGAACTCATTGGCACAGGAGACAACTTCCTGAACAGAACACCAACAGCACAGGCTCTAAGAGCAACAATCAATAAATGGGACCTCATGAAACTGAAAAGTTTCTGTAAAGCAAAGGATACCGTCATCAAAACCAAACGACTGCCTACAGATTGGGAAAGAATCTTCACTAACCCTTTATCTGACAGAGGACTAATATCCAGTATATACAAAGAACTAAAGAAGCTGAAAAGCAGCAATCCAAGTAATCCAATTAAAAAATGGGGAACAGAGCTAAACAGAGAATTCTCGACAGAGGAATATCGAATGGCAGAAAAACACTTAAAGAAATGCTCATCCTCATTAGCCATCAGGGAAATGCAAATCAAACGACCCTGAGATATCACCTTACACCCATCAGAATGGACAAGATGAAAAACTCAAGCAATAACACATGCTGGAGAGGTTGTGGAGAAAGGGGAACCCTCCTCCACTGCTGGTGGGAATGTAAACTGGTACAACCACTCTGGAAAGCTATCTGGCGCTTTCTAAGACAAATAGGAATAGTGCTTCCTCCAGACCCAGCTATACCACTGCTAGGTATATACCCAAAGTTTGGTCAAGTACACAAAAAGGACACTTGCTCAATCATGTTTATAGCAGCTCTATTTGTAATAGCCAGAACCTGGAAACAACCCAGATGTCCATCAACGGTGGAATGGGTACAGAAATTGTGGTATTTTTATACAATGGAATACTACTCAGCAATCAAAAAGGAGGAAATCATGAAATTTGCAGGCAAATGGTGGGATCTAGAAAAGATCATTTTGAGTGAAATATGCCAGAAGGAGAAAGACAAACATGGGATATACTCACTTATATAGACCTATAAGATATGATCAACATAATGAAATCTATACACCTAAGAAAGATAATCAATTGAGCAGACATGGGGTAAGATGATCAATCCTCGTTTAGAAAGACAGATGGGATGTGCATTGAACGTATGACAGGACTCTACTGAGCGCATCTGAAAGACTCTAACTAGCAGTGTTTTCAAAGCAAAGACTCATGACCAAACCTTTGGCAGAGTACAGGGAATCATAAGAAAGAAGGGGAGTTAGTCTGATCGGGAAAGGATAGAAGCTCCGCAAGGACCAAATATATCTGGGCACAGGGTCTTTTCTGAGACTGACATTCAACCAAGGACCATGTATGGATATAACCTAGAACCTCCACTCAGATATAGCCTGTGGTAGCTCAGTAACCAATTGATTTCCCAAAGTGAGGGGAACAAGGACTATTTCTAACAGGAACTCAATGACTGGCTCTTTGGTCTCCCCACCCCCGAAGAGAGGAGCAGTCCTGTTAGGCCACAGAGGAGGGCTTTGCAGCCAGTCCTGAAGATTCCTGATAAAAGAGGATCAGATGAATGGGGAGGAGGTCCCCCCATCAGTGGACTTGGAAAGGGGCACGGTGGAGAAGAGTGAGGGAGGGAGGGACTGGGAGGGAATGAGGGATCGGGACACGGCTGGGATACAGAGTTAATAAAATATAACTGATAAAAAAATAAAAAAAATATTAAAAAAAAATGATGATCTTTCAATTCTGAACTTTTATGCCCCAAATTTAAGGGCACCCAGTTTGTAAAAGAACCATTACTAAAGTAAAAATCACACACCGAAGTGCACACATTAACAGGGTGAGTCTCTAACACCCCACTCTCAACAACAGACTGGTCAACAAGACAGAAAGTAAACAAAGAAATAATGAAACTAAAGATGTTATCAAATCAGATGGACATAACAGATATCTACAGAACATTTCAACCAAACACAAAAAAAAATATAACTTCTTCTCAGCAACTCACAAAACCTTCTCTAAAATTTACCATATCGTGGGTCACAATGCAAGACTCAATAGATAAAGATAAAAGAAAATTGAAATAATCCCTCGTATCACCATGGGATAAAAATGAACTTCAACAACAACAGAAACAACAGAAAACCTACATATTCATGGAAACTTAAAATTCTGTGCTCAATGATCACTGGGTCAAATAAGAAATAAAAAATAAAATAAAATAAACAAAAACAAACAAACCCCAAAACTAAAGATTTTCAAGAATTTGATGAAACTGAAGGCATAACATACCCAAACTTAAGGGACAGATGGAAGCAGGGCTAGTAGGAAAGATGATAGCAGTAAGTACCTTCATAAAGAAATTGGACAGATCTCACATGAGCAACTTAACAGCACACCTGAAAGCTCTAGACAAAAACAGTCAACAAAACCAAGAGCTGGTTCTTTGAGAAAATCAATGAGATTGACTAATCCTTAGCCCAACTAACTGAAGGACAGAGAGACACTATCCAAATCAACAAACTCGGAAATGAAAAGGGGGACATCATGACAGACACTGAGGAAATCCAAAGACTCATTATGTCTTACTTCAAAATCCTATATGCCACAAAACTGGAAAATTAAATTAAATGGACAATTTCCTTGATAGATTCCACTCACCAAAGTTAAATCAAAATGAGGTACATAATTTAATCATTCTATAATTCCAAAGGAAATATGAGCAGTCATTAAAAGCTTCCTATTAAAAATAAAGCCCAGGGCCAGATGGTTTCAGCACAGAATTTTACCAGACTTCCAAAAAAAAGCTAATACTAATACTCCTTAAAATAGTCCACAAAATAGAAACAGAAGGAACATTGAACATGGATGCAAAAATACTCAACAAAATACTTGCAAACAGAATATAATAACATATAAAAAATATCATCCACCATGATCAAGAAGGATTCATCCCAGGCATGCTGTAGTGGTTCAATATACAAAATTTCATCAACATAACCTATTATATAAGCAAACTGCAAGTAAAAAAAGACAAACAAACACATGATCATCTCAATAGATATGAAAAACCTTCAACAAAATCCAACATGTTAAAAGTCTTGAAAAGATCAGGGATACAAGGCACATACCTAAACACAATAAAGGCAATATGCAACAATCCTATTGCTAACACCAAATTAAATGGAGAGAAACTTAAAGCATTCTCACTCAAGTCAGTGATGAGGCAAGACTGCCCACTCTCACAGTATCTCTTGAATATTGAACTTGTCCAAGCCAGAGCAATAAGAGAACTAAAAGAGATAAAGGGTAATACAAATTGGAAAGAAGTAAAAGTATTGCTATTCCTAAATGATATGATAAGTGACCCCAAAATTCTGCCAGGAACTCCTAAAGATGTTAAGCAAACACTTTCAGCAAAGTGGATAGATACAAGGATAATTAGAAAAAATCATGTCAGAAACAGTCCCTATTCCTTTTATTAGGGTACTCACTTGGATACTGAGCTACCAAGGGCTATATCTGAGCAGGGGCTCTAGGTTATATCTGTACATGGTCCTTGTTTGGAGAAACAGTCTCATAAAAGACCCCTGTGCCCAGATATATTTGGTACTTGTGGAACTCCTGTCCTTTCCAGGTCATATTAACTCCCCCCCCCTTTTTTTTTATTCCTTGCATTCTGCCCGTGGCTTGGTTATGAGTCTTAATATCTGCTTTGATGTACTGCTAGGTAGAGTCTTTCAGAGGCCCTCTGTGGTAGGCTCCTGTCCTGTTACTTGTTTCCCCCCCACCCCAAGGAGGAGCAGCCTTGCTAGGCCACAGAGGAGGACTTTGCAGCCAGTCCTGAAGACAGCTGATAACCAGTATCAGATGTAAGGGGAGGAGGTTCTCCCTTATCAATGGACTTGGAAAGGGGCAGGGAGGAGATGAGGGTGCAAGGGTGGGTTGGGAGGGAAAGAGGGAGTGGGATACAGCAGGGATACAAACTTAACAAACTGTAACTAATATTAAAAAAATAAAAATTAAAAAAAATCAGTATCCCTTCTTTTAAAAAGGACAAATGGGTTGAGAAAGAAATCAGGGAAACTCCACCCTTCACAATAGCAACTAATAATGTAAAGTATCTTGGAGTAACTAACCATCAAGTCAAAGAACTGTATGAAAAGAACTTCAAGTCTCTGAAAAAAAAACTGAAAAAGATGGAAATCCGAAGATGAAACGATCTTCAATGCTCATGGATCAGTAGGATTAACAGAGTAAAAATGACTATCTTTCCAAAAGCAACCTACAGATTCAATGAAATTCTCAGTAAAATTTCAACACAACTTTTTACAGACTTTCAAAAAGGAATTCTCAACTTCATTAGGAAAAAGAAAAAGAAAGAAAGAAAAAAAAACAGAATAAAACAATCTTGTACAATAAAAGAATTGCTGGTGGCTTCACAATCCTTGACTTCAAGTTATATTACAGAGCAATAGTCATAAAAAAAAAACAACAACACATGGCATTTGCATAAAAATACACAGGTTGATCAATGGAAGTGAATTGAGGACCAAAAAAATAAACCCACACACCTGTATATACTTGAGGTTTTTTTGTTTTTTTGTTTGTTTGTTTTTAACAAAGAAGCCAAAAGTATACAATGGAAAAAAAATAGCATCTTCAACAAATGGTGCTGTTTTAACTGAATTTTTACATGTAGACAAATGCAAATAGATCCATATTTATCACCCTGCACAAAACTCAAGACTAGGTGAATCAAAAACCTCAACATGAAACTGGATACACTAACTCAAAGCAAAGACAAAGTGGTGAATAGCCTTGAATGCATTAGTACAGGAGACAACTTCTTGAAGAGATCAGCAATAGCTGATCAACAATTAATATCATGAAACTGAAAATTATCTGTAAGGCAAAAGGGCAATGTCAATGGGGACAAAACAATAGCCTATAGTATGGGAAGTATTCACCAACCCTAATTCTGACAGAGGGCTTATATCCAAAATATACAAAGAACTTAAGAAAGTAAACACCAACAAACCAAATAACTCAATTAAAAAACTGGGGTACATACTCATTCTAAACTGGATATTAATCACATAATATAGGATAAACATACTAAAATTTATAGTCTTAAAGAGGCTAAACAACAAGGAAAACCCTAGGGAGGATGTTCAATCCTCATTCAGAAGGACAAATGAGATGGACATCAGAAGCAGAAGACAGGAAACAGGACAGGAGCCTACAACAGACAACCCCTGAAAGACTCTACTTGATCCAGGTATCGAAGCAGAGGCTGAGACTCTTAGCCAAACTTTGGGCAAATTGCATGGAATTTCATGAAAGAAGGGGGAAATAGAAAGACCTGGAGGGTACAGGAGCTCTAACAGGAGAACAACAGAGCCATAAGTACAGAGCCCTGGAAGCTCTGCCAAGAATGATACCCCAACCAAAGACAATGCTTGGAGAGGACCTAAAACCCCGGTTCAGATGTAGCCTGTAGACTCAGTCTCCAAGCAGGGTCCTTAATAAGGGGAGCAAGAACTTTCTCTGGCATGAAGTCAGTGTCAGGGTCTCTGATTACATTCTCCTGAGGTGGGGGGGAGAGGAGTAAGCAGCCTTGCCAGTCCTCAGAGGAAGACAATGCAATCAGTTCTGATGAGACCTGATAGTCTAGGGTCAGATAGAAGAGGAGGAGGACTTCCTCTATCAGCAGACTAGGGGAGGGGCATAGGGGGTGAAGAGGGAGGGAGGGTGGTATTAGGAGGAGATGATGGAGGGGACCACAGCTGTGACACAAATTGAATAAACTGTAATAAATTATAATAACATATACCCAAAAGATGCTCCACCATACCACAAGAACCCTTGCTCAGTTATGATCTTTATTCATAATAGCCAGAAATTGTAAACAACCTACATGTCCCTCAAGCAAGGAATATATAAAGAAAAGGGACATATTTTACACAATGGAAGGTTACACAGCTATTAAAAAACAAAGACATCATGAAATTTGCAGGCAAATAGATAAAACTAGAAAATGTCATCCTGAGTGAAGTAGCTCAAACTCAGAAAGATACACATGGCATGTATTTACTTAAGAGTTACTGTTAGGCATAAAATACAGAATAAACATGCTACAATCCACGGACCCAAAGAAGCTAAGAAAGAAAGAAAGAAGGTACAAGGGAGAATGCTTGAATTTCACTCAGAAAGGGAAATAAAATAGAGACATCAGAGGTGTGTGGAGAAGGTGAGGAGAGGATCGAGGGTAGGAATCAAGGATCTGGGGAGAGTGAGGGTGGGAGTTCAGAGGGCTGAGAGAGAAGGGAAACCGATGGGGAGGGCATCTCTGGGAAAAGCTGGAGACCTGTAACAGGGTAGGATCCTGGGAGGATACGCAGGTGATTCTAGCTGAGACCCTTAGTAGCAGGGGATAGGGAGACTGAAATGGCCACTTCCTATAGCCAGGCAGGACTTCCAGGAGAGGGAGGGTGACACCAACCCACCCACAATCCTTCAACCTCAAATTTGCCCTGCCTACAAGATGTGCAGGGACAAATATGGAGCAGACGGAATGGCCAACCAATGGCTGGCCCAATTTGATACCCATGCCATAAGAGAGAGCCAACTCCTGACACTACTAATGATACTCTGCTATACTTGCAGACAGAAACCTAGCATAACTGTTCTGTCAGAGACTCTAACAGATCAAAACATGCTGAGACCCACAGTGAAACGTTAGGGGGGGCTGGGGAAATCTGAGGACGAGTTGGGGAAGGTAGAATGTTCTGAAGGGAGCAAGAACTCCACAAGAAGACCAACAGAATTTACTAACTGATGCCAGCGAAGGCTCACAAAGACTGAACCGCTAAATAAAGACCATGGATGGACTGGATCCATGCACCCTACACATATGTAGCTGATGGTATGCTTGGTTTAATGTGGGTCCCCAATAAATAGGAGCAGGGATTGCCTCTGACGTGAACTCTCTTGACTGCTTTTGGATCACTTGCCCCTAGCTAGGCTGCCTTGTCTAGCCTCAGTGGAAGAGGATTCATTTACTTCTGATGTGGAGTGGGTTAGTGCAGGGAGGAGTGCAGTGGGCTCTTTTTTTTTCTGAGGAGGAAGGGAGGAGGTAATGGGGTAGAGGGTGGGAGAAAACTATATTTTAAATCATTCTATATATGCGTATTTTAAAAAGCTTCTACCATAGTTGACAGGTTGCTATCTCACTTCTGTGAAGGCTTTTTCGTTACTTAGCCCTCCCCACAGTCCCTCTTTTAGCCTGCTCTTTCTTTCCCCATCTAAATATGATCCTTACTGTTACATAAATCTAATACTCTTAGTAAAGTCTAAATACAAAAGCAAGTAAATAAATATAAACTTAAAATGTATTATAGACTGAAAAATGGAAAATCCATTATTTAAAATATTATTTAAGAGACTTCATTAATATTGAAGATACAAAGACTATCAAAAATATAGTAAAACAAGATCTTTGAGTGGTACCTGTGAGATAAATGAAAATATTACAGACAAGCAGGACTATGAATATCTGTATATATACACATTTTTATTAAGGTTTCTGTGTGTTGTTTTTGGCTTAGTCTGCCACTTTGAAATTAGTTGAAAAGCTATGGTCTTTCAGGGACCTGATATTTCTCAGAAAACAGGAGAACATAAAACTTACACATCTATATCCTAATCATTCCCATAATCATTGAGTTCATTTGTAGGAACATAAATTCTTATAAGAATGAAGAAATTATTCATATTTAATTGTCTGGTGGAACATTCACATTTTTTCAGTATGTTTTTAATTAAGAATGACTTGAAAAAATGAATGTTCTTTTGATGATAACACACAGACATATTTTGGTATACATATATACATTATATATATATATATTAGACACACATATATGTGTGTGTGTAATTATTATTTCTTAAATTCTTCTTCTTCCAGTATTTAATAAGACATTAAACATGTGTAGCATAAAATAATGGGAATTCTTCATATTTACGATGTTCAGATTATCAGAGTTTTAATATTTAAACAGAAACAGACAATACTTGGGAGTGGACTTTGAGTCTTAAATGTTCTCATGGAGCATCTGGCAGAGTATTTGGTAGGAAGGTAATGGGGCTTTTCATAATCGTTGCTCCTAAGAGCAGCATTAATCTTCAATCATAAACTAGTGTGATCCATTCTCCAGGGTGTGCAAGGCCATGAGCAAAGCAATTAACTTCATTAATTGATGTCAAAAAATGAACACTGCTACTCATTTGAGAAATTTCATGAATTTCCCTTCTTTTAAATTATGTTTGAGACCTTAATGAAATATAAGTAAATATTTGAATGCCACAATTCGAATCATTCCCATGCTGTGTAATTCATACCATTAAAGAATCTTTAATGAGAGTGGATTATTATTCAGAAAGAACTAATGTCCTCAGAAGGAACTGATCAAGTGGCCATTTGCGTTAAAAGAACCTGCTAGGCCAGGCAGGAAAGGGTCAGAGGCCATGAAGAACTTAGTAATTCGCCACAACAGGATTTGCCTCTAAGGAAAGAAAAGTTGTTTTAAGTGTTATTGATTTTTACTCAGAAAATGTGTCCTATTGATTTTTCCATCTAGATCCTTAAGTGTGGTGTTTACTGTGCTATTCTCATCTATAAGGACAACCAATGAAAAACTAAAGAACAGAAGTGGTATGGTCACATGTAGGAAAATTATAATGTCGGATAGCAAATAACAGTGCCTAAGATGAGGTACCAAATGGTAGAATTAATACATATATATATATATATATATATATATGTATATAATTTCCTAAGCCTGCTCTAGCTCCCACATAATGAGATGGAGAACTGTTACATTTATTAATGATTAAAGCACCCTAACGGAGGAGATGTTGATATCTTTTAGTTCCACTATGCTAGCGTGGCCTACTGCCCAGCTACCTGACATGTTGCCTGTCCTTGAGCCTCACCCTGGCTGCCTCTGCTCCATTCTTGTCGCCATGAAGAGTCCTCTGTGGTGACCTCCTGCTCATGGCAAGGCAAGCTTCTCCTTAATGGCCTCATGGCCACAATCTCATGTCCCAGTGTCCTCTTCTCACTTCCCTCTCTCTACCTGGGACACCCATGCTGGGAATAGAAGTCCCACCTACTGTCTCCTCTTTTCAGGCCCCTAAGCTTCTTTATTAGCCAATCAGTCCCCCATATATCCCAGTTCATGAGATTTTTATTACAGAGTCCTACATTTTTTTTTCAAAAATAGGGGCACAGTTTTCTTTCAATTTGAAGTGACAGGATGAAATGAGTTTAAGCATATGTATGCAATTATATTTTATTATAATTATTATTTCCTAGTATCCTGTGCTTTCAGGCAAAGGGTTCCTGGCTCTGAAAAAAATTGAAGTTCAAATTATTTAGAACTGTTTTCTGGGGGAGGGAGTTCTGTATGTCTTTTGATCAGGCTTTGTTTGTCCCAGCTATTTTATCACATGTTGTGATATGACGTTTCACTACTCATTTTTCAATCAGAATGAAAAACAAACAAGAGTTTTTGAGGTTCTGAAATATACTGTTTGTCACCCATCTTTGCTACTGCAAAGCAGCTTCTCCACTCTGTTTCAGAGACCTGCTTCTACACCAACTGTGGTGGAGTAAGAGCTTTCTTTGCTGGCTTTCCATTTCTGTCTTCTATACATATTCCTACTTTTTCTCTTTTGCATCTGCCTTCCTCATTTTCTTCTTTCCTCTGTCTCTTTTCTTTTTCTTTCTCTCTTGGTCTTTCTCCTTTCATATGTCCTCTGCTTGGCATTATCTCTCTCTTTGCACTGTAATTTGAAAACTCAAAATAAACCGTTTGATATGAATGATCAATATTTATAAAAGAGCTTGTCAAAGTTTATTTCATTAGTGTCAGAGTAGAAAACATAGGATGAAATTATAGATACTGTAATACTATAAGCTGCTGATTGATTCCATATTATAAGTCAACCATATTGGTTTTCATTTATGTGCTATTGAATAATTGCTTATTAAGTGAATTCATTCAAGTGCTCTAAGAATTTTCAGAATATTTAGAATTATTTTGTTAAGCACATTACACTGATATTTTTCTGGCTGCAGAAAACAATTAGATTTTTAGATTATTCTTAGACTATTACTGAAAAAAAAGAATAGAAAAAAATAAAAAAAAAACATAATCCAATAACCGTAAATTATTAACCCTAAGTTATTAACCTATAAACATCAAATTTATTATTACTCAAGATAACACAGTCTGTACTTATGTGGTTTTAAATGTGGTTAAGTGTTTTACTATGGAAAAATATCCCAAGTTTATTTTTACCAATTGTAACCAAATATAAAAGACCACATTAAAGTAATAATATGTGTAATATTATAACATATGTAAAGTATTTAAATAGTTTAGGGCTTTTATTTAGCTATGTTCTGATATTGACAAGGAATACAAAAGCTTTTGCATCTTTACGAACTCCTCTTTTGGTACTTAAAAATCATTGAAACAATATAAATTGTGTACAGTCGCATAGAATAAAATTTAATTAACCTTTTTGGGCCAACTGAGTCCATAATATATGTTAATGTTTTTAATTTCAATAAATATTCCTTACCAGGATAATGTACAGAATGATTCTATTTTATGAGAATCACGAAGTGATTGAATGTTAGTTCAATAGGCTTGAATGTTAGTTCATAACAAAATCCATGTATTTAAATTATGAGCTGATATAGTCAGTGTTAGGTCTGCTTTAAGTAGGTGCCAAACTTTCAGAGTATGGCAAAGCAATCCTATACTCCTCTAATTTGATTTGGAAAAATTCTAAGAGTACTTGGACCCATTATAAACAAGTGAATATGTTAGAACATTTGTATAAGCATATGTTTGTTCTATTTGGATAATTAATGGTTAGAGGTTAAAAAGGTTGCAAAGGCTGACACTTGTCTTATAGCACATCCATGACACCTAAAGCTCAGGGGTTATCTTGGAAGAAGGTATGAAGAGATTGCATGAGCTAGAGGACCAGGGTATCTGCTGTGACACAGTGTCTTCTAGATAGGACAAGGAAAGCTGTACCTGTGATTTCTTAACAATGTGTTCACTTAAGCAAGACCTGCACAATTTGAAACCTTCAGCTGATATGCCAACATGGAAGTGGGAAATAACAAAAATCTACAGCTTTAGATGACAGCTTTGGGCAATAATTGCTGCTAAGAGTGGGAGAATCATCTCAGTGGATGAAGCCCTGATAGGTTATCCAAGAACTAGAAATTAGGCAGATAGTAGAGATAACATGAGAAATAAACACAGTTTTGTAATAAATACATCACAAGCATATTTTGAGGTTCTTTTCTTTCTTTTCCTTTCAACATTATTTTTCTGATTTTGAGATCTGTATTTAACTCCTAAAGGCAAAAGATAACAAGCTATAGAATGCAAGCATTTGTAAAACATAACTAATACTTGAGCAAAGGTTCATTTTACTCATACAAAATCAGTGACTATTAATTATGTTGCCTAAATTGGAGTTTATATGTACCTGACTTTTTACTTTAAAGTATGCAACAGATATTTCCTCCTCAACAAAATAATATTACAAAATAGAGCATAGTTAAAATAAATCAGTATGCTTGGAAAAAGTATATTATACAATGTTTTCTAGCCTTTTTACTTAATTATCGACAATGCTGGAAAGGGGACCTTTAAATTTGAGCATGGGTCTTGCATCATAGTGTGTGTCAATAATTCCAGGACTTGTAGACTGGTGATGTAGGAGGGTACAAAATTCTTACTGACATAATTAGACTGTGATTAGAAACCAAACCACAATCAGTCTATATGTAAAGCTATGGATCCAAACCCAAAGGTCATAGGGCATAGGGGACATCGTAGATGAGGTGCAGAAATAAGGCAAGAGCCAGAGGCTCAAGGAGTTGGCTGTGGGATTATGTCACTTAGTAACATCATAAGCTACAATGTAAACATCTCAGCATCATGACCACCCAAATGTGAGCTGAACAAAAAGGACATCAATGGACATGTGAAAGTGAATGGAGGGAATCCCATGAGACCTCAACCCTACAGAAGGAACTGAAGGTAACTAAGTAAAGCTGGATGCAGAAGAGGTAGCCATCCCTGGGGAAGAGCACAACAATTGTTCCAGACCAAATAGTCAGCCCTGAAAACATGCATTAAATATAATATTATGCACAGTCAATAGTTTATATTTGGATATATATACATATATATATACATATATATATATATGGAATAACACTTTATAAAAAAGAGGCCATGAATTTGAAATAGAACATAGAAGTGGGGAAGAGAGTTCCAGAGAAAGGGGAAGGGAAAATGTTATAATTAAAACAAAATCTCAAAAATAAAAGAAAAAAGTTTGGTAATTGTTTAAATAGGTATTTTATACTCATAAATCAATTTTGAAAAACAGTAATATTAGTAAATTGTAGTGTTCTAATTTATTGCTTCTGAAAACAAAGCATATGACTTAATTTAGTGGCAAATGAAAGTGCTTAAATAACTTTGTAAGATTAAACCTAATAATTTTTCTAATTCCTCATATCTTGATAAAAATACCATTATAAAAGTGACTTGAAGAATTGCTTTAATGTGTTATTTTTTTCTACAAAACTGCATGTATAAAAGTCTGTATTGATCCAAACAAATAAAAAAGCATAGTTTATCACAAAATGATTTCTTAAATTTCAGGGTTTGGCATCAAAATAAAAACTGTTATATACACATGTATACATATGTGTGTGTGTGTTTGTATACGTGTGTCCAATAATATTTTCAACATGTAATCAACAGTGAGTTATTTATAAATCTTAGTCCTGTTTTTAACTGCAAGATTTTCAGTAAGTATTGTTGTTTTGATCTTAAGTTATTGCATTTATTCAAAGATTTATCCCCTGTGGTATTACTATTGCAATATGCTGGAAACTTTAAGAGGAAGCACTGACTGGAGGAAATTGCATTATGGGTATGGTTTTGAAAACTGAAACTTGAGACTTTCCTCCTCATCTCTTTAATTTCTAAACAAGAGGTATCAGCTTTGTTCTCCAGTGCAGCCCACTCCTGGAACAATGTGCTTCCTCACCGCGAGTAGAAAACAAAGGAATTAACTAAGGATGCTCTGAACCCTCTAAAAATGAGAACCAGAATAAAAAGTTTCCTTTTTATAAGTTGATTTCTTCACGTACTGACTATAAGGATGAAAAGCTTATTTATCTTAATGTTGTGAATCACTGCATTCATATATGTAATGTGTGTGTGTGTGTGTGTGTGTGTGTGTGTTTTACCTGGGTAAATTTGAATTTATCCATGTAAAGAATTAGAGAATGATAAAATTACTATTATTATCAGAAAGGACCTTCACATACATAATTTTGATAACTGTGAAAATTTGGGTGGTATAATTTATTTCTGTTTACTGAAATTTAGAAGTTCTTGATAATTGCAATTTCCTTGTTCACTTAAATCAGAAAACATTTATATATGTATATTTGAGACAGGGTTTCTCTCTGTAGTGTTGACTGTCCTGGAATTGTTTGTAGACGAGGATGGCCTCAAACTTACACATATCTCCTGTCTCTGCCTCCTCAAGTGCTGGGATTACAGGTGTGCACCACTGCACACCACAAAATTAAATGGTATTTTATAGATTAGACTAATAATTATTTTAACCAGTCTAAGAAAAGGAAAAGTTGTGTCTTATTCTAAATAATTAAATAACTGTGTTAGATAAACATGTTTAAGGAGAGTACTATCAATGCTACCTTTGCTGGACTGTAATTTTGTCTGAAAAGAATAGGGTAATGGTGCTCCACGGGAAAGAAGATGTTTCATTGTACTAAAATGACTAAATAAATGTTATATGTGCAGTTCCAATTTCATAAAGTGTTTGAGAATTCACTCTGTAAAAACACAATCAGAAGTTTAAAATAGATGCAATTTCTCCATGAATATCACAAGTATTTTTCTTAGCGTGAAATTCTTCAACAATTTGGTTGTTTTCTCAATTAGAATGTTTACATATTATAAATGACAGTCTTACCAATAAAGCATAAAACTTTCTTATCTCTTTGTCTTTATAATCCTTAAAAGTAGATTCTTAAAGTGTTGTTTACAAGTGTAATGCTATACTGAACTCAATTTTGAGACAAAATAAAAATAATTCTAAAAATCAGCATGGATAATATGCTAAATGGGTAGAATGAATAACACATCATTACACTGTTAAGCTTCCAGCTAAGTTTAAAGATAAAAATGTATTCTCTTTAAATGTTTAGTGTTGGGGCAATCTTTTGTACACTGTGTGAAAAGTGTCTCTGTATATTCAATTGCTGATTGCTAAACCAGCAGAGAGCTGAGTACTGTACAGACTTTGGTATTGTTATTCTTATGGATCATTACCTGCCTCATATTTTGTAAACACTTTTCTTCCCTCAACTTTGATTGTCTTAATGAAGAGCTTACAACCAATACCTAGTAAGGAAAGGGAAGGCCGGGTTTCTAGGGTGAGAAAGGGTTCCAGGGAGAAGAATGAGCAAGGGGATTCACCAGTGTAACACTGGAAGAAACAAGTGTTGTAACTGAGTGAGAGAGAGGTAACAGGCCATGTGGTAGGACATAGGGGAGGATTTGGGGGTTAGAACGGCTGAGAATTTGCCAAACTATTCCCTAAACTTTTATAAATAGTAATATGTCTCCATGTCTTTATTCATCTGCTGGAAGGTCCAAGAAAGCCCACTATATTTGGCGTCCAATGTGGGTGCACATAATCCAAGTTTAGGGCCTGAGAAACGTTTCTCACCAGGAGCCTGACATGGTTTCTTAGCAACCCAGCAAGCCAGAAATGGCCTCTTTCTGTGAGCAGAGCTCCCAGCAGAAGTAGTGAGCGCGCTGTTGCCTACAGGACACACAGGGAACTGCACCGCAGTTTATTTTGTGGTTCAGTATTTTAGGGGCGGGCAAAGACCAGAGGCCTCTGGTATCAACAGTCTGGTATCAACAGTGTCTCCCCAGCCAGATCATCCCATAGCCTGGTGTTCCATGCCACCACGAGCAAGCACCTTCCCAGAGCTAGGGTGGGTCAGGGCAGCTGCCTGCCAGTGCTGTCAGGTGAAAGACTGCAGCTGTGCAGAAGCACAGTGGGCAGAGATGTCTGTGTCATGGGCTGAACAATAGTGGCAGCAGTGGCTGCAGCCAGGGCAAACAGAAAAGGGAACCAACCAGCACAAGGCAGCTTGCTGGACAGACATCATGGGGCGGAGCTTTCCGCTCTTGCCGCGTGCTGACTGAGCCATAGAATAAACACCTTCCAGGAGCCCAGGTATGACTGAGAAGCTAAACTCCCAAGCTTCTGAATGGAAAATGTATTATGTATGGAAACAGCGAAAGAGAAACAAATATTCAATTTGAAAATAATTAGGTGAGGTCTCAAAAGAAAGAGAGAGTTAGAAAGACTTAAAAAATTTATTTTCTTTGTTAAAAAAAAAAAAGAAAGAAAAGGAAAACACTATGGCAGAGGACATTTGGACCACATATGGTTTGTTTTGATCCTCAACATGGAATTAATTACAATATGTTCAATAAGGATTGTAGGTTTATTATTATCCTCTTTAAGAAAGATCAAAATAAAACACACTTAGGAAAGGAGAAGGCTGAAAGATTAAATGCTAGATTGGAGGCCATAGAACAGAGATTGGACAGCCCTTTGAATCAGAATAAAGAATTTTCAGAAAAATTCAATCTGGATCCTACAGCACAACATGAGGACTGCAAAATGGCAGCCCAGACACTTTAGAAAACACACAATAATTTTTCTAGTTACAGTGAGAGAAGTAGTTCCAGATGAGAGAAATCCACAAGGGCTTGAAGAATTTGGTAGGCATCCCATAGAGGTGCAAGAATTAAAGAGACTTAGAGGAGCACTAACATCCATTGGCTTGCATTCACCTTGTGTAAGACTTAGCAATTGGGCCAGGCAAAAATCATATAATCCAAAAGATTGAAGATATTTGTTGTCAGCCACCTCAGAAACTATCCCTCAGCTACAAGGCTAACATGGTGGAAAGATGAGGCCTCAGTTAGGGAGCAACGAAATCAGATTAGATGCATTAATATTTTTAATAATCAGTTACTAGGTGAAGGTCAGTATGTAGAATTAAGAGTAGAGATTATGTTTCATGATACTGTACTGGAACAATGTCTTATAATAGCTTTAAATGCTTTGGAAAAAGTTGAACATCAGGAAAAAATGATCTGAATTATTTAAAAAGATAATCCAGGGTTGAGATGAATCTTTCACTAACTTTTAAAAAAATGATTATTTCTTTTGTTCTGTTTTTATTTTTTGCAATTTATTCACATTGTATCCTAATTGTAGCCCTTTTCCTCATCACCTCCCAGTCCCACCCTCCCTCCTTCTTCCTCCCCTATCCCTCTCCCAAAGATTAACTTCATCTCTAAATAGAGCAAATCAGGTCTAGGAGCTAAAAATTTCTAATTGAATCTTCAGCATTTGTGAATGCTAGTGCTGAATGTGAAAAGGCTATTAGACCGTTAGGGCCCTGATATGTACCTATTTATGAACTGGTTAAAACTACTACAGATATTGAACCTAATGCTAACAATTTAGTTGTGGTTGCATGCAATTACGAAAGATCTGAAAGCTCAAAATGTCTATTGCGGTGGCTGTGAAAGATCAGGCCATTTCCCAAGGGACTGCAGACAAACAGTTCCTAAGGATGAATTTTCTGTAATGGTAATCCAGGCAAGAAGTTTCTTGGGATATATAAAAGATGGGGAAGAAGTAGACATAGGGCCACTTGTGTAGACCATCCAGAGATATTCAGGGCAATTATTTACTATCAAGAAACTGACTAAGGGGCTTTCTTGTGTCCCCAGAGGGTAGAGAAGGAGAGTCATTAGTTTCCTGTCAGCCAAGAAGAAAGAAAATATTTTAGGTAGCAACTAAACAATAAACAAATAAATAAAGCCTGATTGGATGAACAGATATGCTCAAAACTTAAACCATTTATTTAATAGAGAGAAAGAGAGAGAGCAACTCCTGTCTTCTGTAGACGAAACAAGAGATTCTGAATATGCCAAAAAATATTTTGGCAAACTGTTATAAATAATAAAAAAACAAAGTTAAAATTGTAGTTAGACCAAATTGAGATTGAATGTCTAGGGGATACAGGAGCATGTGTAACAATAATTTCATAAGATTCTTAGAATCCAACTTGGCCACTTCAAAAGGTCTGTACACAACTCTTAGGAATTGGGACACTTTCTCAGATAAAACAATGTCTAAAATGCATTAGATTCTTAGGACCAGAAAGCCAAATAGGAAAGTTAAAGCCATATGCAACAGATACAGCCATGGATTTATTGATATCTGTTGCAGCAGTGAGGAGCACAGAATAGAGTGCCTCCAACTTCAGAAATAGGCTATAAAGTGAATGTTTCTCATAAAGATATTGGAAAATATTATCAAAGACAGTTACAGGCTGTTGTTCAAAATCACAACACAGCAGAGGTGGTCTTTCCAAATCTATGAGGAGGGCCACTGCTGACGACATACCAACCGCCCTACCATTAAAGTAGTTAGCTGACGAGGCTGTTTGGGTAGACCAGTGGCTCATGAATAAAGAAAAGTTACAGGCAATAGAACAGCTGGCCTAAGAGCAGCTGGGGGGGGGGGGGGCACATATGGAAGAATCCATTAGCCCTTGAAATTCACCTATATTTGATATTAAAAAGAAATCCTGAAAATGGAAGATGCTGACAGATCTGAGAGCAATCAATAAAGTCATTTGGCCCACGGGTTCCTTACAACTTGTAACTTCTTCATTATCTAAGGCATGGTCTATTATAGTGATTGATTTAAAAGATTCTTCTTCTTCTTCTTTTTTTTTTTCAGTACCTCTTGAGGAACAAGATGAGAAAATGTTTGTGTTCACTGCGCTCACATTTAAACATGCCACGCCAACTAAGATCTATCACTGGAAATCTTGCCAAAAGGAGTGCCAAGGAGTCCACCTTTTAGCGACATTTTGTATAACAGCCATTTGAAATTATTGTAAGCATTTCCTTAAATTTATCATTATATGGATGATATCTTGCTGGCTGATTCAGATGCAGATAATTTAGAAAAAAATATTTGATGAAATAAAGAGGGTTTCACCTTGTTGGGATTAAAAATTGCTCCTGAAGAAAGTACAAAAAGGAGATTTTACTAATTATCTTGAATACAATATAGGTGTGCAGAAGATCCAGCCACAGAAGGCACAGATCAAAAGAGTCTGATTATTAACTCTTAACGATTTTCAAAAATTGCTAGGAGATGTTAATTGGTTAAGGCCCACAATTGGGTTAACTCTTCTGAGCTAATACTTTATTTGAAATCTTACATGGTGATTCAGAGTTAAAATAGTCCAAGAATATTATGGCTCTGGGAGAAAAGAGATTGCAGAATGTGCATGTGGAACCCTTAGATCCAAAGGCTTGATTGTGTTTTAGTTACATTGTTTTTATTCAATCTCCCACAGGAATTCTTATGCAGAGAGTGTAATATCTGAGAATAGATTTTTTTAAACACATAAACAGAGTAAAAAATTAAAAACCCATATAGAAAAGCTTTCTGAATTGATTAGGAAAGAAGGAATAAGACCATGTCAATCAGTAGAAACCAAATTAGAAGACACTGTAGTATCTTGTACTAATGCTGAAATTGCCTCATTATGGGTAATCAATGAAGATGTGCAAAAATCTTGCAGTGACATTTGTTGTTGTTGCTTATTTGTTATTTTAGAGAAATTAACAACAAATACCTCAAACAAGTGATTTGGTTTTTAAAGCGAATTAATTGGATTCTTCTTCCTGTAGTGAGAGGTAGGGCAATTTCTAAAACTCCTAGCGTTTATACAGATGCCAATGAATCAGAAATGGCAGGTTATAAGTCAGAAAATATAAGTAAAATAATTATAAGTCTATATGCTTCAGTTCAAAACTGGGTATTATATGCTATTCTCATGGTTCCAGTATATTTTCCAGGACTTCTTCACATAGCTAGACTCAACATGGAGAGAACGTTGTTTTGCATATAGAAACTGCTTAACTTGTTACAGATGATTTAGAATTAAATTTGTTATTTATACAACTACAATAGGTAATTCAAGACAAAGTTATATATATATATGTGTGTATATATATATATATATATATTCAATTTAACACAGATTTTTCAGCAAGCTCCATTACTTGCCCAAAGTAACCCTAAATATAAACAAAGAAATTTAGAGGATATAAAAGATAAAAGAGTAATAGAAAGAGATTTAGGTACAGAACTTTGGATTCACCAAGGTAGGATAGAAAATGGAATGCCTTCTCTTAGGCTTGCAAAATAGTAATGAAATAGTAACATATTCTTACCTAATAATTGTTCTTATTTTATATAGTTTATTGGTGTTAGAGATAGAGCCATTTAATGGACTAAAGAGTGGAGATATTGTGGAAATCTTTTGTACACTGTGTGAAGGGTGTTTCTGTATATTAATTATTGACTGCTAAACTTGCAGACTTCTGAATACTCTACAGACCTTGGTATTATTATATGGGTCATTATCCACTCTTCCTCCTGGACATTTGATTGGCTTAATGATGAGCTTACAGCCAATATCTAGCAAAGAAAGGGAAGGCTGGGTTTCTAGGCTGAAAGAGGGTCCCAGGGAGAAGAATGAGACAAGGGGATCCACCATTGTAACAAAGGAAGGAACAGGTACCAGGACTTCGAGAGAGATAAAAGTCCAGGTGGTGGGGCATAATCTAGGTTTTGTCAGGTTTGAATAGTTGCAAAGTTTCCCTGCTACAGTGCCTAAGCTTTTATAAATAATATGTCTCCATGTCTTTATTCATTTACTGGCGAGTCCAAGAAAGCCTGCTTTATTTTATATTATAGTATCCAATATTCTGAATTACACAATTTTTGAAAGCCAGAAAGTTTTGATATTTTTCTAACAGGAATTTTAGATGAAAGTTGATGAATATTCCACATTTCTATTAAGCATTTTCATTTTATATACAGTGGTCATAGAAGGGTCTCCCAGTAATATAATGCTGATTATTGTTGAGGAAAGAGGTATAATTTTAAAAGTAAATACAAATCTGCTCTAATTATTTACTATACATGATGATTTTGCTCAAAGAGCTACATTAATATATACATTACAATAAAAGAATATAATCAAACTAAAAAACAGTAAACACATGCTTATTTACTTCTCAAATTATGTAGTTTTACTCTCATGTGTGTGTGTATGTGTTGTGTGTTCATTTGCATGGTCTGTGTGAGTTTATGCCCTACTTAACTAGTTACTTGTGAAGGCCCCAAAATAATCAGATATCCTGGAGCCAGACTTAAAAGGAAGCGTGAGCCCTTTGTCAGTGCTATGATCTGGACTCAAGTCTTTCAGTGGAACAATCATCTCTCTTAATGTCATAGATCTCTCTTTATCACTAATTGCTTATATTTAAACATGGCCAGAACATACCTGAACTTTACTATGTTAGTTTCATTCAGGTGAATTGAATTGTGTTCTTCCTCCTGCAATTGTCCTATTTCCGTACATCCTATGTAGGACAGGAAGAGATACTATTCATACCAAACTTGCCTAATCTTGCTTATCGCCATTATAATCTATTAAGCAGGAAATACTTTTCTGTCATCAAGCGATTTAAAATAGAAACCTCACAAAGTTTCTAGCCTGTTTTCAAGACTACGCTGCAAATACACAGCAGAGTAAGAACTTGAATAGTGTTCATGTCTTTTCCCCAAAAGACGAATTTCTGCTAAAGGGAGACACACTGCTCTAAAAGTAGAAAGTGTCTTATGAGTCCCATGAAAACGTTTATTTTAATCTTTCCTTTTATTTGATAGCAATCTTCTGGAAGACTATTAGCACTTCCCTGACATCTTTTAGAAGAGGTCACTGAAGGGATTTACTCTTATCTGATGGCTCACCACCTTCATCCTGAGCATCCATTATCATACTGTGAGGTGATGAGGTGCCTGTCAAGCTGTCGTCTGTCACACCGCAATCACACAATCACGCAATCACACTGCTTCCCTCTGACAGTCTTTTGCTTTGTTTCCGCTCTGTGCCTTTAGGTCAGGAGAGCAGATGGCCAAGGCTTTTAAAGAGTATGTAGAAACAGCTCTAGCCTTGTCAACTATAAAATAAAATGTGGTAGTTCTACAAGATCAGTGGTGTTGAAACTGGGGTATAATCATGAATCACCATGTCAGGCTCCATTTTACAAGACTATTGGTCTGAACTGAGGCTCTGAACTATTTTTATTTTTTAATCTTCAGTATTTAAACAACTTGGAAATTTTCGTCCTAGTATTAGGAGTGCTCCAAAATGTCTTTAAAATCTGAAATCTTTTCTCATTATAAAAAGGATTTTAGTATCTGTATCAGTCATGGTTCCTTCCAGTAACAACCAATTTAAGAAGTATATATGAAAAAAGGGTTTAGTAGTCTTACCTACACAATAACCTGTGTAGTTCCCACATCATTGTCATTGTCATCATACTGGTGAGTGTAAGAGCAAGTAGGTTTTCTGTCCATGAGCATGGATGATTCAGCAGTCGCATTCTGACTACAAAGGGCTAGAAGATTCCTAGAGAGCTACTGGCTTTCAGTCTATATGGCAATCCCCAAAATATTGGTTTCTTATTTCAGAAAGGAAAGACCCAGAATATGTTCCAGCAGCAGCAAAAAGTAGTGCATAGGAACTCGCCAGCATGATGTTAGAGCAATGAGGCAAAAAGCAAAGCTATGCCAGTGGACCTCCTTTCATCTCGGCTTTCATTGGATGGTGCTACTCATATTCAGGGCTGGTCTTTCCCCTTCACATAACCTACTAAATAAAACCCCTCATAGTTAGAAACAACACCTTATTTTCTGCCTGACTCTAAAGCCAGTCAACTTGACAGTCCAGATGTTTTTATAATATCTATTTACCATTTATCTGTCATCAATCAATATTTCTATCTATATATATCTATCACTTATTATATATTTCTCTATGTATTTCTATTATATATCACAAATAAACATGCATCATTTTACATGTAAAATATATATGGTACACAGGTCATAATACTGAGCAAAAGACTTACTCTATTATCTGAAAATATTCAGATTTTTTAACTACTTGCTTTTCAACTTCCTTCTGTTTTACTCCAGTTAAATTCTGAGATTAAGTAGGCTGACAAACTTAAATAATGAATGTAGCAATACAACACTGACAATATAAATGTGAATTATTGTATATGTTCAACATAGCAAAAATTATTGCAGCTTCATCCATTTCTCTCTAGCTCTCCTTTTTTCTTTCCATTTTTTCTTTCTCATCTTTTCACAGTTTTAAACATAACTGCTAAGCATTTGATATTCATACCAAATAATAACACAATATTACAAAATTTTGTAGTAGAATTCATTGCTAAACATAATAAAATAAGAAGTAAGCAGACATTATAGTTACTGTGCAAATTGTTTTTATTGCAGTAGCAATAGGACAATGGAAACAACAAGGAAGATGAAAGTAGAGTAAGGACTCATAGAAAAATCTTAGGATTTTGTCAAAAAACCTCATCTAAGTGAGGAAAAATATGATGAGATGAAAAGAAGGTAATTATGAAGAAAGAGTATGTGAAGTAAGAGACGTAACTATGGTCTGCTTGGTAGATTTCAAGTGACAGTGTGCATGTGGGAAAGCAGAATAGGCAGTGATGAGCTGGACCTATTGGATTCTTCGACAGGTTGACACCCTGTTGTACCAGCTCCATTTGTCAAAGAGACTGTCTATTTTCAGTATGTATTTCTAGTTTCCATATTAAAAATATCATAGGCATATGCATTCATGTTTGTGTTTTATTCAATTCAATTGATCAACATGTAATTTTGGTAACAACATCATGCTATTTATATTATTATAATTTTATAATACATCATGAAATTAGGAATGGTGATAACTCGTGTGGTTTTGTTTCAGTTTTTTGTTTTAGTATTTGTTTGCTTTTTTGTTCTTTTGTTTTATTGTGTTTTGTTGTTTATTTGCTTTCTGTTCTTTTGTTTTGTTTTGTTTTGTTTTTGTTTTTGTTTTTGAGGCAGGGTTTCCCTGTGTAGCCTGGTGTGTCTATTGCCTCGGTGTTCTGGTCTCAGTTTGTAGACCATGCTGGCCTCAAAGTCTCAGTGATCTGCCTGATTCTGCCTCCCAGAGTGCTGGGATTAAAGGGGTGTGTAACAATTCCAGGCTTGCAGTTGTCTTGTTATTCAGGATTATTTGAGATATCTTGTTTTCTCTGTGTGTGTGTGTTTCATATGAAACTAAAAATTTCTTTTCAAGATCTTTGAAGAATTGTTGAAATTTTGATGGAGATTATCTTGAATCTGTAGATTGCTTTTATTAGGATAGCCATCTTTACCATATTAATCCTACTGATCTTTCTAAGACTATCTTCTTCAAGGTCTTAAACTTTTTATCACAGAAGACTTTAATTTACTGGATCAAATTACCCCAATATAATTTGTATTATTTGAGGTTATTTTGAAATGTATTTTTCTCAATGATTTCTTTGTCACGACATTTCTCATTTACATAAAAGGGCTACTGATTTTCTGAATTAGTTTTGTATCTACCTATTTTGCCAAAAATGTTTATCACCTGTGGTAGTTTCTCAGTGGAATTCTTAGTTCACTTATATATACTATCATCCTGTCTGCAAATAAAGATACTTTGACTTCTTCCTTTTCAATTTGAATCCACTTGATTTCCACAGTTGGCTTATTGCTCTATCTAGGACTTCAATTACTCTATTGCCTAGTTTTGGAGAGTGAACAACCTTGAATTGATTCTGATTTTAGGGGAGTTTTGCTCAATTTAAGTTGATATTGGCTACAGGCTTGCTGTAAACTCACTTTATAATGTTGAGGCATGTGCCATGCATGCCTAATCTCTCCAGGAATTTTATCATGAAGAGGTGTTGGCTCTTGTCAGACATCCTTTTTTTTTTTTTTATCTATTGACATGATCATTTGGTTTTGTCTTTCAGTTTGTTTATATGGTGAATTACACTTACTGATTCACGTAATGAGAATTTCTATGCCCCTTCATATGGGAAACTGTTTTGTAATTCTTTTTCCTAATTGAGTCTTTATGAGTCTTAGGTATTAGGGTAACTGTGGTCCTGTAAATTAAATAGTGTAATGTTCTGTCAGTTTCTGGAATAATCTGAAGACTATTGGTTGGGAGGCATTTAGTTACAACTTTTATTTCAGTAAGTGTTATAGGTCTGTTCAAATTGTTTATCTGATCCTTAAGTTTGGTAAGTGGAATCTATGAAGAACATTATAAATTTTAAATTTGTTGGCGTATGGAATTTATTTTAATTAATTTATTTTTTAATTATTTGCATGGAGTATAACTTTTAAAGCATGCCTTTATGATTCTCTGGATTTCTATTATCTGTTGTTATATTCCCTTTTTCCTTTCTAATTTTCTATCTAATGTTTTCTAATCTAATCCTTTCTAATCTTTTGTCTCTTACTTTTAGTTAAGTTGGATAAGAGTCTGTCAATCTTATTGATTTTCTTGAAGAACAAACTACTTGTTTCATTGATTATTTGTAGTGTATTTGTTTGATTGATTTCAGGCATGAGTTTGATCATTTCTAGCTGTCTACTAATGAGGTTACCTTTTTTAGTTCAAGACTCTAGAACAAACCTAGAGCTTCGAGTTATGTTGTTGAGTTACTTGTATGATGCTGTAGTTTGAATGAGAATGACACCCATAGGCTCAGAGATTTCCATAATTGGTCGTTAGTGAGTCACAATATTTGAAAGCGTTAGAGGTATGGCCTTGTTGAGGAAAGCGTGTCACAAGGGACGGGCTTTGAGGGATTTTGAAAGGTTAATTACAAACCCAGTTTCTAGTTTTGCTGTCTGTGGATTCAGAAGTAGAACTCTCAGCTACCTCTCCAGCAATATGCGCATTCTTCCTGCCACAATGATAATGGAATAAATCTCTAAAACTATAAGCATGTACCAATTTTATACTTTGTTTATAAGAGTTACTATGGTCATGGAATCTCTTTACAGAAATAGAATGCTAAGACAAATGAGATCTCTCCTTTTTTCTTTGTTTGCTTGTTTCTTTCTTTTTTTTTAAGTGTCTCATAATTTTGGGATGTTTAGCATTCACTTTCATTGCATTCTATAAACTCTTTATTTTCTTTAGTTTGTTTTGACCATTTTTCACTCAGCTAGTGAGTTTAGTTCAAGTTCCATGAGTTTGTAAATTTTCTGTTGCTTAGGTTCTTGTTAACAAGCAGCTTAGATTTGTGGTTGTGTCTTATGTTGATTTCTTGAATATGTTGAGATTTGCTTTGTGTCTAATTATGTGATCAGTTTTGGAGGAAGTTGTATGAGGTACTGGGAAGAAGATATATTTTCTGTATGGTTGAAACGTTCTGTAAATATCTTTCAGGTCCACTTTTTGGAGGGGAGGGGACTGTTTCTTAGCACCAGTACTTCTCTGTTTGGTTTTGGTATGGATGACATCTCTCTGTGTGAAGGTCAGCATGTGATTTAGGCTGTAGTAGTATTTGTTTTATGAACTTGGCTGCCTTTGTGCTTGGGTCATTGTTGTAAAGAATGCAAATGTCTTCTTGGTGGATTTTTCCTTTGATGAGTATGTATTGTCCTTCCTTATCTCTTCTGATTAGTTGTAATTTAACGTTTATTTTGTCAGATACTAAAATGGCCATATCAGCTTTCTTCTAAGGTTCATTTGTTGGATCTCTCTCTCTTTGTCTGTCTCTCCACACACATATATACACATGCCCATGTATGTGTAGGTGTGTGTTTCTTTGATTTTGGTTTGTTGGAATACAATCTATTACTTGTATTTTCATGGGGATGGATACTCATTTAGGTTCAATTTTTCTTTCTAGTGCTTTCTGTAAGGCTGGATTTATACATAGATATTACTTAAATTTGGCTTTATCAAGGAATGTCTCATTTTATCCATCTATGGTGATTGAAAGCTTTGCTAGGTATAATTGTTTGGACTCTCATTAATAGTCTTTTAGAGTCTGTAGAATATATGTTCAGTCCCTTTTTGATTTTAGAGTCTCCACTGAGAAGTCAGGTATAATTGCAATAGACACACTCTTACATGTTACTTGGTCTTTTTGCCATGAAGAGTTTAATATTGTTGCCTTGATCAGTACATTTACTGTTTTAATTATCATGTGCCATTGGAAATTTCTTTTCTGGGCCAGTTCTATTCAGCATTCTATAGGCTTCTTTTACCTTGGAAAGTTAGGGATTTTTTGTTCTATTATCTTGTTGAAAATATTTTCTGTGCCTTTAGCTGCGTTTCTTCTCCTTCCTCTATTCCTATTATTTTTAGATTTTGTTTTTTCATTTTTTCCCAGATTTCCTGGAGTTTTCTTGGCAAAAATTATTTTATAGTTAACATTTTTCTTTCGTTGAGTTACCCATTTCTTTTATCATGTCTTCAATGCCTAAATATTTCTTGTGTGTACACTACATGAGGCTTGCCTCTGAGGTTCCTGTTTGAGTTCCTAAATTTTTCATTTTCAGATTTCTCTCAATTTGAAATTTTGTTATTTATTCCATTAACACTTTTAGATCTTGAACTGCTTTATTACTTTCTTTCCACTGTTCATATTTTATAAATTTCTTTAAAGTATTTTTTCATTTCTTCATTTAGGACCTCTCTCACATTCATAAAGAACCTTTTAAGCTATTTACTCAGGGCCTGCGATGTTATAATTATTGGGCTCTAGTAGAAACATATGATTGTGTTTTTATGTTGCATCTAAATTTGGGGTTTATAATTTTAGGTTATAGTTTTAGATTATAATTTTAGGTGCTGATATTTGATCTTATTTTTGTTGGGTGGGTAGTTTGTACCTTGGGTTCTGTTGCCCTTTCTGGTTTTTAGGTGAGTGTGATGTTTTTGTCTTGCCTTGTTGGAAATTCTTCTGAGATCCTGACAATTGTTGTCACTGGGAGTTCTAGGTGAAAAGTGTGTCTAGGCATGGGTAGCTGACAGTAATTTCTATTTCTACTTGTCAGTATTGAGGTAGTGTCCAGAGAGAGTTGATTGACATGGCAACATACCATATGTACAGGAATAATATCTAAGATATGACTTTAAGACTAAGGATATTAAGAGAGAGACACAAGTGTGCAGGATATTCAAACTATAGTACTTTTAGATTGAGTTTCAAGAATGAAATTGGCACACTTATATTTTAAAGTCATGTAGAGAAGTAGGGAACTACAAAGAGATAGAAGATTGATAAAATGGTAAGTGGACAGTGATGACAATAGTTTTCAAGTATTTTTCAACAACAAAATGTTTTGAAGTGGGTGTGCCAGCACAGTTAAACCCTGTTCACCACTCCAATTCTAGTTACTGTCTAATTTCAGTGGCTGAACACCAGATCACAAAGAGGAGAGAGCAGAGTGCATTAGAGAAAACAGTTGTTTGATTTTTTTTAAAAATTCATATTTGTATATGTCTGTAGTTAGCTGTTTTGATTATAATTTAATTTATAATTTATTAAGTGTATCATTAAATAATGACACACTTGATTCATTGTTTCAAAACATACACACACACACACACACACACACACACACCAGTCTTAAAGACATTCTTGAATTTAAAGCTTGGGCCTCAAATGTTATATCAGTGCTAGAGTTTCTATTTTAAAATGCCCTGAATTGATTCTCCATCACAGAAGAGGAATAAAACCAAATAACTCAAAAGGTAATTTCTTCATTATCAATAAGTATTACTTTTCCTCAGTTGTATAAATTTCTGCCATACTTAGCAGCTCCTGCTGCTGACTAAACCGCAAATTCCCAAGTTGAAAGTAGGTACTAACAGTGTATTTGCTTCCTTTGTCAGATTTGTTTAATCAACAACTCAGTTTTGGACACAATGGCTACTCAAAACTACATCAAAACACTTGATGGTTTTATGCCTTAAAAAAAAGAAGACATTTACAGAAGTGTCACAGATGAGGCACTTATGAATAAATGAAAGAAAAATAGAACAATGGTGACCCAAAGATTGTGTGGGAATAAATACCAAATATCTGATTTGTCTTAAGGCCCAGTCAGTGAGATGGAATCCATACCCAATAGCTTATGAGCTTTCTCTTTCAGACAGGTGGTGCTGTATCGAACCTGGAAAGTAAGGCCTATGTCAGGGTATTATTCAATCATGATATCTGTTAGATATCTATGAATTGGTTGGACATGTTCATATTATTTGTACAGAGGTGGTGAATTATTTGCACATAGATGTGGGATTCTGTTCCTAGTAATGGGGTGATCTTACACATTGCATAAAAGCACTCTGAGGACATGAGCATGATCAGTCAGAAGTACTTGTCCACAATAGTGAAAGGTTCCTGGCTAGAATGCCATAGTTTAGTCACTTATGAGGGTTTTGGAAGTTGTTTGTGCTCAGGTATTTTGTAAGCGGCAGTGAGGTTGAGGATGAGGGATAACATTGGAAAAAATATTATCTCTTTGGAAAGCTGTTTCTCTTAAGAGAAAAACAAAGAGAGAGTGATAGAAGAAGAGGTGTGCCATTATGTCTGGTGCATGACTAACTGCCTAGCTTCCCTTTATTCCTTTTTCATCCTAGCTCTTCATGCTGGCTT
Organism: Meriones unguiculatus; assembly: GCF_030254825.1. Classification (NCBI taxonomy): domain Eukaryota; kingdom Metazoa; phylum Chordata; class Mammalia; order Rodentia; family Muridae; genus Meriones; species Meriones unguiculatus. The sequence continues at coordinate 109,742,326 of NC_083350.1, read as the reverse complement.
TTCATTTTTCCTAATTATGTCTACCTTTCATCCTAAAACATAGGGTCCATATTGTAGAATGACTAAATCCTATTACTTTTTTTTTTTAAATAAGAGGCTGAATGTTAAGGACTGATATGCTATTGTTTTGTGTTTGTATACTATAAAAGATATACAGAACATAAACCCAGGTAAGTGTTTACATGATTTCCCAGAGAAGACCCTATTTTTAGAAAGGATGTACTCCAAATAACTTATTCTCTAAATAAACAGTATTTTAGAGACAAAAGAGCAATTAAGTCATCTAATTTTCCTGCTGTAAAATAAACGTTATGTTTTTTGTTAGTCTTTTGAAGGTAGAGTAATAACCTTGAGCTTCAGCCAGCATGAGACTGACGTTATTGAATACGTTCTGGAATCCATTGCACATCACTTATAAATTGTAGGCTGCTGTATTATGGTTCTTTTTCTTTCATCTTCATGTAGCTATGGATCCAGCGCTTTCTAAATCAACTACTTCAGGGGAAACAGCAAGCTTATTTGTTACACATTTGCACGCACTCTTTTTCTGGTGTGTGATACATCATGCTCATGAGACTCCTTGTGCATTCTGTTTCCAAGATGTTAGTAATTTATTTCAAAATCACCTTAGCATACTTATTTGAATAAAACATACAAGAAAGGACCTATTACTCATGAAGAAGAAAATATACACTGGAACCAAATCCCAGCGATACATGTGGTTCTCCTTGCACAGACACTGCATTTATATTCCATAAAACATCCCATCATCATATCGCTTAGAATTTAGATTTCATTATGAATTCTGCATTGCTGTAATAGCCTCTATAATAACCATGTCAAAAATAACTAGCTTACCATTGGTGTGATTAAAAAATACCTACTATATATCACAAAAGGTACACAGTACAGAGCTTGATTTAAAGGAGACATGTCTTTTATGATAATTGCTTTACAGGCTATGACAGCTTTAATCTTGGTGAATATGAGATGTTCTCATCTGCAGAGTATATTTATACTGAAAGCTTTATATACATTGTGCTCTGACAGCTCAATAGGTTAGATTTTCTTTTAATTATCAATAATGGATTAAGACAATGCCAACTCAATTCATTCACTCACCCGTTTGCATGTTGATACTTACTGAGTCCTATGTTTTCTGCTTGCAGTTAAAAGACAAGTAAAAAGTGAGGAATGTTCTGTAGAGATGTCTGTATTCTGGTGAGCTATGCAAAGACAGTATTATTATAGTGGGGTTTTCCAGTTCTACAACAGCTTCAAAGAATGTCGGTATATTGTTGAAAGTTTTAGTTATGATCTAATACATTGAAATTGTGAAATATATTTGTTACAAGATTAAAGGAGATCAATCATGAAAGATTGATGCTTACTTAGATTGAAGGCAAAATCATGTTTCGGGCTTTTTAGAGTTTCTGAGTTCTGGAACTGAGAAATTTTAGGAAGGTACACATTTTTAAATTTAGGCAAATGTTTCTGGTAATATTTCTTTTTCACTTTCTTTAGTGTAGTCTAATTAAGCGGATATAATTTAGCCTTCAACACAAAAGTAAAATGCAATTGAACATATAGAACATTCTATTGGATGGTAAATGAAGATTTTAGATTTTTTAATTCAATTTAAATGTGAGTTCACATTACTTATCTAAAACACTATGCAAAACCACATTAATTGCATAATTCTAAGTATTCAGAAACATTTTTATGTATAAGAAACTCAAGTAGGCTGGCTTTTATTAATTGTGAAATCCAATAGGGAAAATGGCACTAGATATGAAATACCTTTTATTAAATGCTATGACATAGGATTTTACTGTAAATGCATTATCTCACTTACTCTTAATATAATTTTGGTAAAGGCTCAAAATGAATTAATAATATATGTTAAAAAGAAAGTAAGAGTTTGGTTAACTGTATTAATAAATTCAAGGAGAAAAGGGCTTGTCACATCTGATGAAAGGCCAATGTCTTTATTAATATTAGTCTGTGCTTTGCCCTGGCCCTACAGTTCATAACCTAGGTAGAAAACTGTCTAACATAGATGATTCTTTATTTTCTCATATCATCAGTTTTGTTTACAATGGAGTTATGAAATAATTCTCAACATAAGTAAAAGATTCAACTTAAGGTAAGTAAAAGTTCACATATATTCATATGGCCACTGTCCTTTTCCAAAAATGGCTTTAACATTTGTTGATTGTGTTTCTTTTGTTTCTTCAAGAATTATGTAGAATGTGTTTTTGATGACCTTCACCATCCTCCCCCAACTTGTCTTTCATGGCCCTGCTTTCCTGCTCTCTTACAATGATCCTGCCTTTTACTTTTTAACCACTGGGCCCTATTTCTAATGCACATCTGATTTAGGGTGCTGGGGTATTCACTGGAGTTTGCTCACCTAACATAGCCATATCCTTAAGGAAACCCAACCCGCTATATTATCAACTGACAACAGCTTCTCAGCCAAGAGTGAGACTTCATGCCCACCTCCATCCTACAAGCCTGGGTTTAATATTCTTGTCATTATCTTTCCTTCTTCTTCTTCTTCTTCTTCTTCTTCTTCTTCTTCTTCTTCTTCTTCTTCTTCTTCTTCTTCTTCTCTTCCTCCTTCTTTTTTCTTTCTCTTGAGAATTCTAAAATAAGATTTCCTTCCCATAAACCCACTTATCATTCCTCTCATAAAACCACTTATCAAGTCCTCCTGAAATAAGAGCTAGCTCCCCTCGGGAAGTAAGGGCAAAGCCCAAGGTAGATTATAAGCAAGTCATATGGAAAGTGGCTTAGGTGATACCTACAAAATTAGTTATAGAATTTTGGGGAAAGACAAAATTGGATGAAGACAGCCTGTGACTGATCCTACCTCAGTTCTCTTGAATTATTTTAACTTTTACTTAATAAAACCTATGAGGTCCTTGTTGGACATGCATTATTTTTCCCCATTCGTTTCTTTCTTTCTTTCTTTTTTAAACTCTTCAGTTTATTCCCCTTGTGGCAGTAATACTAATGTCTAAGTGTCTTAGAGCTTTTATAAATAATGACAACCGGTTCTCTATTGTTTCTTTTCTTAAACTTGAAGTAAAGGCACTTTGTTGATCTTCTTTTGATTAAAACATTATAGTGGAGATGAGGAAGGGAGGGAGGGGGGGACTGGGAGGGAATGAGGGATTAGGACACGGCTGGGATACAGAGTTAATGAAATGTAACTGATAAGAAAAAAACAAAATTAAAAAAAGAAAAAAAAACATTATAGTGATGGGGAAAACATTTCAACCTTTCATTTGCAAACTACTGGTCACAGGTATTATCTCTGAATAAGTTAAGAATATGTCAAACCTACTTTGAAATACATCAGATTGTAATTCTGTCTTACGTATCTTTTCACATTTTAAGATTTCTTAGTGAATACTTAAAAAAAACAAATATTTCAATTTCCTTTATATTTCTATTTATCTGGGTACCATATCTAATTCAATTAATCTTTATAAGCTAGTCATCTGTCTTATTGCATTCTTCACAAATGGCTTTTTCATGAGCTGAAAGTAGATTCTGGACATAATAAAATATGGAAGGCAAATGCGACTTTGCTTTAGCATTAATGTTTTCCTTCTAGTTTTTTATTTATATTAACATAAAGTAACTAGATCTCTAAACATACTTAGAGAGAAGTACTGAAGAACAGAAAATGTGACTCCTTATATCAGATTACCAGCATTTGAAGTAGCTGATTAATTTAGAGTTCCTGGTTATAGAAATGAGACACTTCCTTCCAAATTAATTTGCCAATTATGCTCACTTTAAAAATTGATAACAACATTGTCATTTAGTAAAATTTAAATTACTAAGTATAACTGAACATCTAAAGAAAGTTCTGAATAAAAATAAAAATGAAAGTTTCATATAATAAACAAATCATTGCATGAGTACAGAAAAGCCACCCCAAACACTTCTCTACAATAAACTTTAAGCAAAGGTATTCAGCCAATATAGTTCTCATGAAGAGATGGTAGAAATGGACAGGGAACTTTCTTTGAGTGAATTCTGCAGATGACAGTGTTGTTTATGACCATCTTCATTTTAGAACTAGATATTTTATTATGCAGTGAAACTAAATTTTTGTTTAATATTTCAAAGCTATAGTCTACAAAAAAAACCAATAACAACAACTATCTAGTCCTTCTGTCTATGATTTAGCTTCTCCCATGAGCCTGTCTAGATCAAAATAATATAGGCCATGTGGCATTATAATTAATTAACATCACCCACATGAGTTGTTTTTATATGAGGCTACAAAATAAAAATGTCTATGTGGTATGAAGGTCAAATCAGATTTAGCCTTTAGGAAAAAAAAAGACAATCTTTAGCATTGTGAAAAGTTCATATTGGTATCAGGAGGCAAACATCTATCATCTAACATCTATCTATCTATCTACCTATCTATCTATCTATCTATCTATCTATCTATCTATCTCTTTGTCTATCATTTATCTCTTTCTCTCTATCATACATACATTTATACACACACACACACACACACACACACGTGTGTAGCATCTCCATCTTTTTTTCTCACTTGGATTTCCTCAGATTTTATAATACGTATTTTAATGACCCCTTACTGTATAGATTTGATATTTGACAAATATCTATGGAGTTAATAGCATTAATCAAGATGTGTTTTGCCTTAGACTGACAAATAAGCTTTCTTTGACCCTGTGAACATGTCACAATGAAAATTAGATAGGTAATGCCATACTGATGAGCATATGCAATTGTAATTTCCTAATTGTATTGATAAAAGCTTAATTTATCTGCACACTTTTCCTCTATTTTAACATTATCAATAACATTTATGATATTTCCTTGTACCCTACAACCATTTTTGTTTAATAGTAATTCAGCCTAGTAAGCCATACTACTGCTTACTATACTTAATGATTCTCTTTGTAGCAGCCAGAAATTCACAGGTCACTAGAGAAATGGTAATGTACATCATACTAAGGCCTAATACAACCTCTCCTACACACAACTATGATTATGACACTTCACAATAGTGTTCTAATTCCTACGATAGGAGCCAAAGTTGCAAATAAAAGTCAACTGTGAATCTCACCTTCCACATTGATACACAAATACCATTTATTCTTCTAAATGTTCTAGTACTCTTAGTCTTCAGAAGGTTTCACTGTCTCTGACTTATTATTTGGGAAAGTGGAAAGGAAAAGCTCAGCAGTGATAAATTCCATTTAAATATGACATTTATTCTGTTAGATAGGCAACTGTAATGCTGCAATTGACTAATGATGGCACGGCCAAATAAGAAAATTCACGCCTATTTTAATAAATTAAAATAAATGTCCAAGGTAATATGGAGACATGCAAAACATTGTTTCCTGTTTCAATGTGAGCCTGACAACCCAAGTCGCTTTCTGTATTATCTTTTGTATGAAAATTTGGGTGGCATAAATAGCTATGTCTCCTTTGTAAAAGCTTCATATTCTATTGAATGCATATATAATATTTTCCATCAGTACTCTATTCAATGTTATATGAATTTTATATGTTAGCTTTTACCAATAATACAGCAGTTAATAATGTATTCTCTTCCCAAAATTATTATAATGTGCATTTCTAGGAACAGTGTATCTGTGTAATAGTAAAATATCTAGAAAATTTGTCTCACATACAACAAATTATTTAATTTTAAAACTGGGTTGAGCTTACGAAAACAAATTTAAAAATTTACCTAATTATGTAAAGAGCTGTGAACCCATTCACCAAATTGTCTAAATAACGTGTTATTCCTCTTGGAACCAAAGATGAAGTAAGTGCAGGGCTGTGTGTGTGTCTCTGTGTGTGTGTTGTTTGTGTGTGAGTTAATATAACAGACAGACACAGAAAAAAATAAACAGTTGTTGCTGATAATTATTGATAAAGTCAGGGTGATCCTGAAGATCTTGCATGTCTTAGGACTGGAAGAATATAATATATTCAAAAACTTTACCAGACAATCTCTCAATATCTCTATATAATTGCTATCATTACATTTATATTGAAATCAGAGTGGTGTTAAAAATGTGCTTTAGAGATTTACAAAAAAACACTCAAAAATTGCTGGAATGCAAAACACATGCCATAGTATGTACAGTTGGGATGTGTGCCGTCTATCCTGCTGATTTATGTATGACTGCCACAGAAGTTCATTTCAATCGCATTTAGTTTATTCACTCGGTTTCATTCTGAAGGAATGAATTCATTCTGATCATTTTGTCTGTGGTTGAGAAAATTGAACTCTAACAGATTGCTGTCCCAGAAGAAATTGCCTAGTGTTAGAACTGCAAGTAATTGCTAAACTCCCACGTGCCTCTGGGGAGAAAGTATGTCCTTGATTAGAAAACATGCAAGGGAAAAGAGGCAGGAAGTTCAGAGTTAATGGGCAGGATAGCGTTCTCTGTTAAGTGCTTCAGAGCAACCATACACATTCCTCTCCATTTTAACTAACTAGACGAATAATTTATATTCAAAAGGAAATGTTAAAATTCTAATCATCCCTCATCATTAAGTAGGGATTCTCTATCTTCTCATTACCACACAGAAGGGAAATTTAATTCAAATGAAGTAGATAAATAAATAAATCCAAGGGACTTATTTAAATTCATTTAGTATATATTTCTAAATTACATCCTTCTGACAATACTACCATGGATTAAATAGGGTATTTTACTATGCAATTATGATAGATCCTGCAGTCAGAAAATCAATATATCTTCGCAGTGTAAGCACTTAGATTTTCCTAGTGTAATTTTGAGTGTTTTTTCTATGTATTTCAAAGATGAAAATAGAGTATTTTTACTTAATTCTATTTGTGATTAGATTTTTATTAGACACTTATTCATAATTTATGTGTTAACTTAGATATCCAGAACTAATGTCACTCTAAAGTTGCATAATATGCTGACTGGAAAAAAAAAATACTGTTAGAGAGAGGTTGGGTATGTGTTGGTATTTATTACACTCAAAGCACACTTTGCTCCCTAATATCTAATCATAGTTAAATACAAACTATAAAGAAAGTAAAAGTGATAAACCTCCACTATAAAGGTCGAAAGTATCACATAAAGGTACCCTCATTGTTTCCACATAACTAGTACCTAAAAACTACCAATGAAAATATACGTTCTGGTCCTTATACAAATTTTAGATAAGCAGCAGCATGAACATTTTATGATATTTGTTTGTTGTAAACATGATTGTTGTAAACATGCAAGAAATTAATCACCCAAAGTGATGGTTACAATATTAAAAGTACAAAATTTATATGAGGACCGTAACACATATTTCCATTTGTTTAAGAATCAAATGTTTTATTAATGTATGTGCAACAACAGCTGTGCCACTATAAAGAGCAGTTTCTACGATCTGTGTCCCTTTGTTCACATCAGTAGGCTCATGCTTTATCCCTTCCTAAATATGAAAAAGAATTATGTGGATATTCACATGGATTTTGGACCAATGTGTTCAAGAATGTTACAAAAATAATTAAATAAAGTGTTATTATTTAATGCTGTCTTTCCCCAATAGGATCATACAGAGCCAGTCATATTACACCTAAAAACAGATAGAGAAACAAGAAAAGGATGTCAAGACAGTGTCTTAACTGGCATTTTTATTCCACAAGCCCTAATGTTCACTGGAAATTCTAACTGAAATAAGCTAATAAAGACACACAAGGTAATATTATTTCTTGAATGGTTTTATTTGACAGAAATTTTCTTTCATAATTTGTTCCATATTTGTACCTTCAAAAAAAGCTATTTAAAAAATCTTTAAACTTGTGAACCCAAGAAATGATGGTCTAATTATATGTACATGTTGAAGATAGGAGGAAATCTAATCTATCTTCTAGAAACTTTGTAGACTGAAGTTCTGAATCCTTAAATGAACATAGGAGTTTTATAGACACACCCAAGCCTACAATAACCTTCATTAGCTTCCTGTTTCTGAAACATGTAGGGAGTAATAACTTATTTTTTGTAGTGATTGACATAAACATTTCCTTGTATATACATATGTGTGTGTGTTTGTGTGTGTGTGTGTGTATAAACCCAAGACACCTATATACACAGCTTGAGTAAAATTATAATATTGGTGTTACAACTGGGTAAAAAGTTTACACACTTAACAAATAATTCACTTTCAAATAAAAATGATAAAAACATCAACTTATGCTTAACTAGTTACTCTTTTTATGAGACTGTTAATTCAAACAACGAATAAAAATGCCCAATAGCACTAAGTGTTTTTTGTCTACACTATTCATCAGAATGTAATGAATAGTTATAGGTATATTGTAACTTTTCAATGGGAAATTCAATCACTTTGCTCTTCTCTTATAAAAGCAATAATGTCTCAAGAACAAATTAAGTTCAAGTAGTATATTAACTTAGTGCAGAGCATGAAGAAAGGGCGAAAAGAAACACAAGGCTTGTAACAATACTTCTGAAGAGAAGGTCACCTATGGCTTTCTCCAGGGAAAAGCCCTATCTCTCATTGTAGCAATACTGAACAAATGTGAACTCAAAACTTTGTGTATAGATTCTTTTCACAGTATTACACACATGAAATAATTACACTTTCAGTAATACTTTCAGTGGGTTATTAATAATACCTTCAGTAAATAATTTTACTTAATTAAAAGATTATCTCAACAATTCAACAACTGAAACAAAAAAAAAGTTTGGGGATTAGATAAAGCCCTGGGTATGTGAAATTCTAAGTGAATGTGTGTATGTTAACATGGCTACAGAATTGTCACAAGGATTCTGGCCTCTGACATACAGGAAAATGCAAAAGTCTGGAACTGCTCCACCTTGTGAGGGTCAATGACATAAGTAATCCTTCATCTGGTCCATGTATGTTTGTTGACAGTGTGTACAGAAAGTGTCCATCATAACAAGAGTTCCCTGAACTCTTGGCTATTTACAATCTGGGGACTGCTCCCCCACAAAGACCACTCTTTCCGAGATTGGTTAACTCTGCCTCCTTGATTCTGGTGCATTCCACAAAACTTGCCACCTCTCTAACTCTAGATAACAGCTTTACTTTCCTATTTTGCTTAATGCAATAACTCTATCCCTCTGTCCAACTGTACAGAGTAAACACACTGAAATTCTGGGTACTGAATTTCTCCATCAGAGAGCATAGCCCACACTTTACTAGCCTTCTCTGTGTGCCCATTACTTTCTCATTTCTTTGTTCCCTTGTTGACCTTAGTCAAGTTTATCCCACAACCTAAGGACTCATCCAGATAGATATTAACTTCCCAAATTTACTTATTTAACTCTTGTATTTCTGGTAAAATTCTTAATATGATAAAAACCAGAACAATGAACCAAACACACAATTATTCTGTTTTTTTTTTAGTAGTCTGTGTTACTGTCATATCCACAACAAAAATATTTTAAGAATATCATTTGTGCACATTTACATTTTAAATGACTCAGATTAGCATGAAAATTGTGGGACTCCCTAGAAACATTATCAAGAACTTCAAAGAATCAACCAAAGCATCAGCAAGTGAGCATGGGACCTGTGGGTCGCATGCCTTGTTCACACCATGTCACCTTCATGCAAAGCTCGATTTTCACTCAAGGATGTGGTAGAGTGGACAGGGTTTCAATGTGCTTAAAATGCCATGAGCCCTGGGTTGTTTGTCCCGTTATGTGTATGCCTATTAATATCCAAGAGATCTCAAAATTTTAATTGTATGGCAGTTTAATAATTCATCCATTTAATAATAAAAAAATGAGTATAGATTTTAGTTAGGGAAGCATTTGACAAGGAGAGCATTAAAACTATACCTGGTATTGAAAACTTTCCCAGAATTTCATAATCACTTAATATTTTAATGTAAAAACATAGAAATATTTACTCTTTTTCATCATGGCTAAGTAAAACAACATATCAATTTAGCAAAAACGAAATAGAATAGGATTTAAAAGTGATTCTGAAAGCAATGCCTGATGAGAGGAAATAAACTTTTTTGGGGTATATTGTAAGAGCAAAAGTAGAAACTCATCAAACTTGAGTGACTTTAATGATCTGGATCAGTTATCATCAGCACAGGAGAAATGAGACTTCAGCGGGATACTGGGATCTCTGGAGTTGTGTCCAACTTTTCATTGGTTAATCGACATTTGACAAAGCTTTTTGTCATCTGATGTCATTCTGAGTCATGACAAAATTACTTGTGAAAACTGGCTTTTGTGCTGACCATTAATCATTACAACAGACTTTTAAAAAATAAATAAAATTTGTGCTCCCTAGACCTCAAGAAGGGAAAGAATAAAAATTTTAAATTCAATATTGAAAGACGTGAGAATGGTGCTGCCAGGATACTTTTAGTCAGCTTTGGAAGCATAAGTTGGACTGAATCAAAGGTGAAAAACAATAGGTAACTACCCACAATTTTTCCTACTAGGATATCTTTTATCAAGAGGATATTTTTTTTTCTAACATAATACCTATTGATCCGAAACTGGTAAAGCACTGAAAAGAACAGGTTCCCTCTGCACCCAATCCACATGAGAACAATAATGGATGTTCATGGAACTGTTTCAAGGAAAGATATTTTGCTAAAAGGTTAGTAGTAGAACGGGTTAGGAATCTGTGATTGGCAGCTATTTATCCTGAACATCTCTGTGGTGCACATATTCATATTTCTTTAATTGCTGTAAGATTGTTTTACTCAAATACAGAAGGCTATAGTACACACACACACACACACACACACACACACACACCCCATTACATTTATATTATTGTACTTGGCAGTTCTGCTTATGTTTGAAATAGTAGTGCAATAATTTAGTGTCTTCTTATCCACAACAGATGGCTTAAGTTATGGATTTTTTTTAGAGCACATTTGATATAAATGTAGCTGTGGAACAGTGGAACTCCCTCTGTGGATACTGTTGATTTTGATGAATTGGTTCTTTTCTCTCTGAAATGACAATATGTTCAAACAGCTGTTGAACATATCAGCCAACAAGTACTAGGTTGACCCTTCCCTCTGAGGATGTATCATCTTATTCTGAAAGCCATCTTCCCTGGTTTATCACATCACACTGAATGCGTATGTTTAGCGGAATGCTGATGGATAGAAGGGTAAGGTCTATTAATATTCATGGGGATAGTAGTGTCTCTTTGTGGTATTGAGAGTTTGTGCCTCTGTTTTAAAGATAATCTGTTTAAGGATCTACTATTAAAGCAAGCTACCATAGCAAACAGGGTAGGAGCTGCTGCTGGAGTTGGAGCCGAGCAGTGGCAGATGGACAGGGAGGAGCATTATGGGTGCTTTAATTTTGTTTTCTCAAACGTACTATTGGAGAAATGCTAATATCAGTGTTCCTATATTTTTGTCAGGTAGCATGTGTATATTATAATAGAATAGATCTTTAATATTTCAATATGGGTGAACATGAAGACCTTAGTGCTTTTATAACATTTAAAGGGGGTCTGTTTCAGTTATTTTGGAATTATCATTATATTAAATAGTCTTATTTAAATAGGAAGTCATCAGAGTAAATGGCTGTTATTCTTGGATGTAAATGGGTAAAGTTCAGTAAATCATGCCACCTACATTTTAAAATGTAGATAATTAGTACTTTAAAAAGTGATACTTTTCATATCAAGTACTTCCAAGTATGTCATTGAAAAGCAAAACTAAAAAAAAGAATTATGTTCTCATAACTTGGTTTTTTTTTTCAGTTTATCCATATTATTATGCTGTATTTTATTTCTTACTACAGTGAAAACATATCTTGTTGGTTTTCCAAAATTGAAAGTTAACTGTCCAGTTACTGTTCATCAATTTCTTAATGTGGAAGCTGAAAGAAATAAACCATTAATTTAATATCAAATGACTTACTTTGTACCAAAGTCCAATACGTGTCAATATTAAATAAGAAACCACCTGGATAAACACTGTGAGTCCAAATTTACTTTTAAGAAATAACTTCCTGCACTTTCTCCTTTGCTGCTGCTTACTATTATGTTTTTGATTCTTTCTGTCAACATCCACCCTTGGCCCAGGCTGCCTTCTTGGTCACTGGCTCCTCTCTTGCTCATCCTCCACCCATCCTTAATGGTCCTGTATATTCTGCCAACTGTGTTCAGCCTGGACTCTTTGTTAGCAACCGGACATCTCCTCTACCTGCCCCAGGATCTGGAGAGACAGCACATGTCATCTCTAGCTGGTAAAATGCGAAACCTTGTCACTGTCTCCACAGGTTGCATATTCTCTCAATGTGCATCCGCTACATCCCCTTATAAAAAGCTAGCGCCTCCTCTCCCAGCTCTCTCTTTCCCTCCACCCTTGCCCAGAGGCGGTCTCTTGAGGCTGTTCTCTCCCACTAAACCTCCCACATGCTTATCTGTTGCCTGGTGAGACTTTTTTGTATCCGTTGCTGAGATCTTAACATTCGGTGCCTTGACTCAATAGTCTCCCCTGTTGCTTGAGCTCCCAATTGTGGGTCTCACACACACACCAGAGCCCTATTTATAGTCTTCTTGCAACAGGCTTACTTTCTGGCTAACCAATCAGTGGGCACTCCATCTGATACCAATAGTTGATAATTTCCCTCCCCTCCTTGGTCAGCGTAAATGTCTCCTTCGATCTCAGAGAGTAACAGTTGAGCATCGGGCACCCCTCTGGTATTCTTAAAGGCTGAGGTACCCCCAGGCATGATCTATAAGGCTATGGCTGACCCTCTTTAACGACCTTCATCGCTGACCTTTTTCCTTGGGTAAGGCTTTGTTGTTCTAATACTTTTATTTGTGTGTGTGTGTGTGTGTGTGTGTGTGTGTGTGTGTGTGTTTTGTTTTGCTTTCTTGGAAATTTTAGTATTAGGCAGACCCGGGTCTGTTCATTTTTTTTTTTTTCAATGCAGTTTATTTCAGGAACCTTGAACAATCATCTGTCTGACCCTGGGGAAAGTCAGCCCACAGCTTAAAATAGCCTCTGGGTAGCCAACCCCAGCATGCCACATGGGCAATGCAGATAGGTCCACATACACGGAAGCAAGCCAGATCCTCAGCCTTAGCCAAATGTGGAGTTGTTTGTGACAGAGAGCACTCACTATCGGGAAGGTGGAAGGCGGAAACCAGCTCCATCTTTAAGGCGCGGCATTTTGCAGCCCTCTACAGTTCCCGCTTTTTGTTTTAGATGCATCAGGCAAGAGTAGAGGTTCGGGTTTTTATCCCTGGCTCCTTTCCAGTGCTGTGATGACTCATTGGACAGCTTCTCCCTTTTCAATTCAGTCCCCCTAGATACCTAGGACACTTTGTAGTTGGGCCTATGACCCCTCTCCTCAACCATGGTAACTGTGTCTTCCGCCATACCTGCAAGATTCCCCATGGGATGCCTTTTGGAGAACCTCAGACACCTTCCCCTAGCTCCTGAATTAAGGACTTCTAAAATTATACACCTTTGCAGCCAAACTTTGCCCCAGTCCCTCTTAGATAATCAATCCAAATGGCCACTTATAGGCATTCTAGGACCTTTACAATTATTGCCAGCAATCAGGTAAGTTGAAGAAGGTTCCCTGTGTCCAAGTTTTAGCTTATCTTTGATCCAAACCTTAACTTTGTTTTTCCTGTTCCTGGTCCCAGCTCCTTCTAGATATGAAGTCTCCATGAGAGGAAACTTTCAATTACCCTTGATCCTGATAATGGGAGTGCCATATCAGCCCCAACCCACAAGCCCATCTTTTTCTTTGGCTCCTTCTCCCTCTTCTCCCTCCCAATAACAACCGGCTCTAACTAACCCAGGCTAGCACCCACTTTCACCCCATCCAGCAGCCTTCAATACTCCTTTGACATGCTCCTACTTCACAGTGGGACACCTTCTATCTCTCCCCACCTGGCCAAACCCACCCTCACTTCTCCCTTTGTTGGATGTTGCTTGGGTGGATGCCCTGGTCAAAGCATGTGTCCCTTTTCATTAAGTGAATAGAAAAAAAAATAACTGGAGTCCTATACCTCTAACTCTTCTACTTTCATTAAAGAATTCCAATATATTCCCAAGAGTTCCAAGAATTCCAATATATTACCCAGTGTATAGTCTCACCTTCCATCATATATATATATATGGATCTATATATATATATCATTATATATATATGGATCTAACTAACAACATACTTCATGAACAGCATAGGTGAGTTTGAGAACAGGCAAAAGAACATGTAGATAAAGTTCACCGAACTGACATAGCACACCCTGCCTGGGCTGAGGCAGTCCCTGACCATGATCATCAGTGAAGCCATCATACCCAGGTAACATTAAAGCTAGAGATTAGTTTATAACCTGGCTCCTGGACAGTCTCTGTAAGGCTGTCCTTAAACTAGTAAACTATGAGCAATTCTAAAGGATCATCCATAACAAACACAAAAACCCATCTCAATTTCTAGACTGCCTCAAAAAGGACCTCTTACAGTATGCCAATCCAGACCCTGAAAACTCCTCATGACCTATTTCTTTCCTCAGAATCTCATGATATTATGGCCAAGCTTAAGTGCTTAGAGAGAGTACCCTTCATTCCTCAAGCAGAAAACTTAATTCTGGCCTTTAAGGTATGCCATGGGAGAGATGAAAAAGCCCTCAAACAAACAAACAAACAAACAAACAAAAAATAGCAAATGCTGGCCAAGGCCATTCAACCAGCTTTAGCAACTACCCTGGACCCCTTGCCTTCTAGAGGTTAAGCACCATCAGATCCCTGTTTCATAGGTGGTCAGGGTAGTTCCTGATCCCAGGTGTGCCCTAACCACCTCAAGTCATCACAGCCATGTCCAAAGTGCTACCAAGAGGGACATTGAGCTGGTGACTGCCCCTGTGTCCCTCTTGACACAGGGACAACTCCCCCAGATCATTCTCCAGGCAATCTCCTAGGCCTGGCCATGGTCAACTGAAGAGGCCTGGGCTTCCTTGGCCTGATCACTGTCATTTCTATCAGGTAGCTTCAGCTAGTCATTATGGTATTAAGGTAACCCATCTTTTTCCTATTAAAACTGGGGCCACTTACTTTGTCCTAATGGAGTTTTGGGGACCTCCTCATTTCCTTATCATGAGGGTAAAGGAACAGCATTGCCAATTTCACCGGACCCTCCCATAAAATTACATTTTCAACAGTGTTCCTCTTACTCATTCTTCTCTGGTGGTGCCATCCTGTGCTTCTTACTATGAAGGGGTCTTCTAACCAAAGTGGGACCCTCTATTTTCTTTATTCCCCTGATTTGTCTAACCCCAAGCTCTCCACCATCCCCTCTCCTCCTCCCTGTCATCCAACCTACTGGTTCCAACATTTTATTTCCTTTTCCATTCTCTATGGTGGACCAACAAGTCTGCTATGTCCAAAACTCCTCTGTTGCTAAACAGCATTACCCTATGGTTATCCAAATACAAGACCCAACCTGGTACATCACTTCAGCACCCACTCTCACCAGAGTCTCAGGAAACTGAAGCCTATTATTTCTGACAGCTGAAGAAATATAACATCTTCCTTTTTTAAACACCCCTGTACTTGCAGTTAAGAATGCACTGCCTGGTTCAAAATATCTGGCTCCTCAATTATGCAGAGATCCCTCTCTAACCTGTTGTGACTGACCCTTACACAATCCTTTCCACAATTCCTCAGGAACTTCCCATTCCTCACTCCTGGACCTCAAGGACACATTTTCCTCTGTCCCCCTGGACACCCAGTCATCAAACATTTATGCTTTTACCTAGATGGATCCTGACCCCCACTTCTCTATGAAACTCACCTGGGCTGTCCTAACCCAGAAGTTCCAGGACAGCCCACACCTATTTGGTCAGGCCCTGGCCTCTGATTTATCAATTTACTCTATTTGCTCTCTACAAACCTAAACTTATAGTATGTATATGACCCTTCTCCTCTGAAGTCTGTTCCTACAAATTGGCCAAATTGACACCTCTGCTCTCTTAAATTTCTTGTCCAGCTGGGGCCACAGGGTCTCACTGTCTAATGCCAAATTGTCTACCCCTCAGAACACTCTTTGGGACTAACAATTACTCCAACCCACAAAGCCATTATGTTTGTTAAAAAACACCTAATAGTGTCTCCCAAAGTCACCTCTACTAAAGGAAGAGGTGGCTTCTTATGTTCCTGGATCTCCTCCTTGCCCACCCATTTTCAACAGTGTTCCTCTGTTGGAAATGTTGAATATGAAGCAGCTCTTGGCCTCTCACAAGAACCCCTTCTCACACCTATCACCAAGCTCTTTAAGAAGGTCCAATAGGACACCCTTCAAACCCAAAAATTACACCAGACATAACTCGCACCTTCTCCCTCTTTTAACAGAAAAGGAGAAATATGGCCATAAACCGAAAACTGGAATCCTCCTTTTCACCTATGGCACACCTTTCAAAAATTTAGACCTGACCACCAAGGAATGGCACCCTGCATACAGGTGCTGAGCTTTAGCAGCTGCTGAGCTCCTCATTTGTGAATCAATGGGAAGCTAACTTTTCAGTCATCTACTTTTATCTTCTCCTCCCAGAACCTGTTCCTTTCAACATATACAGGCTTACAAACTATCTCCCTCCATTGTTCTTTCTCTCCAGGTGGCACTAGTAGAAACTGGTGTCTTCTCAGTGTCTTAAATCATCCCCAGCAAAATGCAGAACACTCTCTGTCTCATCCTTTCATTGAAACTTTAGAGGAAATACTGTCCCATCCCTTGCACAAACAGGAGGGCGCATTCTCTCTGGCTAGTTATACCTGGCACACAGGTGTCAACTCCTTTTTTTTTTTTTCTCAAAAGGGGAACCAAGAAACTGGCTATGTCATCTTGTCAAATACTGAGGTTGAGGAACAGGCTCTCCCTCCCACTAATCAGCAGGATGAACTAATAGTCCTCATCCGTGCATTTCTTTTTTTATTTAATTTTATTTTATTAATTAGACTTCATTCACTTTGTATCCCCCCATAAGCCCCTCTCTCCTCCCCTCCCAGCCCTACCCTCCCTCCCCCTTCTTCACGCATGCCCCTCCCCAAGTCCACTGATAAGGGAGGTCCTCCTCTTCTTCCTTCTGATCTTAGTCTATCAGATCACATCAGGAGTGGGTGCATTGTCCTCTTCTGTGGCCTGGTAAGGCTGCTCCCCCCTCAGGGGTCGGTGATCAAAGAGCAGGCCAATCAGATTATGTCAAAAGCAGTCCCTCTTCCCATTACTATGTAAGTCTCCCATGTCCCCACAGCTATTGGGATTTTCCTTTGCCTGTCCCATCAAGCCAAAAATTCCATCATCTCTTAGGAAAATAACTGAGCTGACAAGGCACCAAGTGCTGTGGCTCTTGGAGACCCAGACCTACCTCACCTACCACAGGTTATTCTTGTAGTACAGCTCACATCCCCACTGTCACCCCCACTGACACTCAAATTCTCTCCTATCTACACTAGTTCTTTTTACCTAATAGCCAAGCTTTTTCTCACTTTGTTACAACCCACTTGCAGTTCAGCCCTGAGGGTTTTCTTAAGGGCTATTTTTGCCTCTTGTAAAATCTGTCAGATGTCAGAACCCATCTGCAGTTATTGCAGTCCCCATTTTCCCACCCACCAGGCCAGAGACTTTGTCCCCAGAATAACTAGAAACTTGACTTTACTCACATGCCCACAGTCAAATCCTTAGGAAGTCCTGGTCTTGGTAGATACCTACCAAGGGTAGGTGGAGGCCTTCCTCATCACCAACAAAATAATTCAGATACCCTCTGACCTCCTCTTCAGAGAGGTCAGTCCTCAATTTGGAATCCCTACCTCTGCCCAGTTGGACAATGGTTCTTACCTCAGTTCCCTATTTCCTAAACACTATCTAAAGCCCTCAATGCCTCTTCACATTTCCATATCCAGTCCTCAGGAAAAATAGAATGAGCTATCCATTCCTTATAAAACACCCTTGTCAAACTGTCACAAGAACTTCATGTTATTTGGGTAAAGCTCCTGTTGCTGGAAGGCTATGGGAAATCCCCAAATGACCTCTTTCCATTTCACCATTTGAGCTTATGTAAGGATAACTAGTTGATCACCTACTCACTCCTCTACTGTAACCCTTGCTCTCTACTATGGAAAATTACTGTCTATGCCAGTCACATGCCAACACCTATCCCTAGTCAACATTGATGATCAGGTCCTTCTCTCTCCTGTAGACCAATGTCCTTTACTCTTTTCCCCTAAATGGCAGGGCCTTTTCATGATAATTTTTTGTGACCTTTCACAGCTGCTAAACTTGTGGGTCTCTCCTATTGGATTTACCTATCCTACCTCAAGCTCTTTATTGCCCTGCCTGAAGATAACATCCCTTCCAAAACATCATTCTCAACAGGATACTACTCCCTTAAGTTTCAGAGGATTTGGAAATCAACCACCTTCTCACCAGTTTCAGAAAAATGAGCCTTCACTCCAACAGCCATGCTCAACCCTTCTAGAATGGACATAGATTTTTCTTTCTTTCCCTCTCATTTGTTTCTGTCTAGGGTAACTGTTACATATGGAGAGTTGAGGTTCAAGAAACCTTAACTTTTAACTAACAGTCCCTCCAAATAGGGTTAAAAAATTGCCCCATAAAAGGCTGTAAGGAGCCAGTTGGTATTCTCATCACCCCAATATCCATCCCTCCTCCTTCAATGTGTTGTGCCTGATTCACAAGACCCTAAAAATCCACCACCAGGAGTCAAGTCTGTTGCAAAACAGATGAGGATCTTTTTATTACAAGCTATAGCTTGGGCCCATATACCCTCACCACCAAAGCAGAGAGCCTTGTGCTCAGGTTGGTGGGTGATTTAAAGAGTCTGGCCCCTCCCAGCATGACCAAAGCAGGGACATTCCTGCCTGGAAAGCATCTATTGGTTGAAACATGAAAGGGAATGTTGCATTTTGAATTGATTGGCTATAGGAAAGCCCCCAAACCATTAGTGGTCTGGCTTCCCTTCCTAGGAGAGAAGGGCTAGTTTCCTAGCAACTGTATCTCTAGTGTGTTGGTGTAATGTTCTTTTAAAATGTATATGCCTTACCCTTGTTAATTCAAACGCTGATTTCCCCACCCCCAACTCTCTGGTTTCAATCTGGATATTGCATTGTGATACTCACTATAAGCATCCTGTCTCAACTCTTGTGTAAACAGGACACAAATAAAGCAACTAGATACAATGTTGTGCAATGGGAGGAGACAGAGGACAGGAAAGAGGGGAGGAGCTAGAGAACAGGAAGGGGCAAGAAGGAGGAGGAGCGGGAGGAGAGGTGTGCACGAGGAGAACAGAGCAGGAGGTGAGAGCTTGGAGGACTTGGAGCATGAACCAGACCTAAGATTTCACAAAAAACAAGTATAATGTGGGAAATCTAAATGTTAGGAAACTGAGGGCTTGGAGGTTTAGGAGGCAGTAAATATTGCCCAGCATTGTGTTCTAGGTTAACTAAAAACCCAGTCTCTGTGTGGTGATTTGGTTATACAGCTGCTGAGGAATAACAGCAGCATTACAAGAAGATAAAACAATAACAAATATTAATAGTCACTTACAACACTAGTGGGTAGGAAAAGAATGCAGGAAGGCTAGTTCTACCCCTCAGGGCATTAAGGCTAGTTCTTCCCGGCAAGTGGCTAGACATGTTACCACTTAGCTGGCCTTATTTCAAGCTTGTGCTTTAAACTTTAAAATAATAGCCACTGGTTTTTAATTCTTTGCTCTCTCAAATAAATGAATTTTTTTTGTCTGCTTCATCTATAACCAGAGAGAGAGTTATTGTAAATAATAGCCAGATAGATATGGAGGCTGTCCATTACTGGTCTTGCCAATATCATTTGACATACATAAAAGCTAGCCTTGATTCCCTCTTTTATCTCCCAGATAGGGCTCTCTACCTCTAGATCCAGGACCCATGGAATCCCATGTGGGAAACTGGAACTGCTGATCAACTCTATCTTTGCTTCAAAGCCAGACACCTCGTGAGCACTATTAATATCCAGAGAAAAAAAAAGTTATCCTAATTTCCCAACTCCTGGAGATGGGGAAGTAGGAGAGGTAATTAAGCGCTCCTCCAAAGCCAATGCCTCTTTAACATTTCCTCTCCTAAATAAGACAAACCTGTCATTTCATCTCATGCTTCATACTCTGACCTTAGCCTGCAGACTTCTTAATGTTACTCAACTTCGTACTTTGGAGATTACCAGCTGTATATTCCTCCTGGGACTAGCTCATACCTCCTGATTACAGTTTTCCCGGTGACCCTGTCAAAAAATCCTACCTCACCATTCACCACCTTTCAAGAGCCTTGTGTTGTCATGACTCCTTATCTTTTGCTTGGCAAACTGTTTTACAGCATCTGGAGCACATTTCATAGGGCTGTAAAATATCCTAGACTGCAACAAAACCTTAACCCTAGATACCTCATCCAAGTTCCAGTGCCTTAGAGTCCATAACACCTGATTTTTTGTGGTAATCAAGTCTACCATCACCTACCTTCTGGGTTGGTCAGGAGTTTGCATGCTATTTCTCTTCCTCAAGTGGGTAGTGAGACATGGAGAAGAGTCCCTAGTGATTCTGGTCATCTACTCAATAACTGCCCAACATAACAAAAGAACAGTTCTTATCTTGCCCCACTTGGTTGCCATTGGAATAACTGTATATCATCAGTTTCTCCCCAGTTTACCCAAGCCCTCCAGCAGGTGGCACAAACCATACTCATCCTTCAGGAACAAGTTGACTCCCTAACTGCAGTGGTACTCCAAAACCAATGGGGACCAGATATTCTCACAGTTGAAAAAGATGGTCTTTGCCTCTTTCCCCAAGATGAATGCTGCTTCAATGTCAGTCAATTGGGTATAATAAAAAAAATCCAACAATTTTAATCAGTTCTCCAAAAATTGTAAGGGACAATTCAATTATTCCATCCCCTGTGCCCATATAAAAGTGGATATTGCTCTTCCTGACTCCACTCCTTCCCATTATTCTTCTTTTGCTAATTGCACCCTTCCTTATCAATTTCTACTGTACATTTCTCCAATGATAAATTAAAAAGAAAACTAATCAAGCTATTAATCAGTGACTGTTACAGGAGTACAACTGCTAGCCACAGAGCCTGAAGCTCACTATTGGATACGCCCTGATGTGAGGCTCAACATTGCGCTAAAGATGGCAACACACACAGGCAGCAGGAAGTAGTCTAAAGAACATGGCCCTCTCACCCTGCTTCACCATCAACCCTTTCTAGTTTCTCATCTTCTATAATAAACAAAAGGGAAGACTGTTAACAACCAGACATCTTCACTGCCTGCCCCATGGACTTAGGGACAACAGGCAATGTCATCACTAGGTGGCAAGATGTGACACATTTCCTGTCTCCATAAGTCTTATATCCTCCCTATGTTCATGTGCTATATCTCCTTATCAAAAGCCAATATCTCCTCTCCCTGTTCTCTCTTTCCCTTCACCCCTACCTAGAGTCAGCCTCTGAATACACACTCCCCAATAAATCCCCTATGTGAGATCTGTCACATGGTTTGACTTTGTTGCATCCATCTTGCCTCTGCCTGCTTTCTCCTCATATCTATAATAAAAAAATTTCTCTGTTTTTTTAAGTAAATGTTTAAAAATGTACTTCATCTCATTTTATTTAACAACCTGCCCTTGAAAAAAGGAATGTTAATACTGAATGTAGAGCAGTTGCTTATAGGTGTTGTGCTTGCATATTGATTCTATCTGTTTTTTTTCCCTACCTTTGTGGAAAATGAGGAAATAAACTAATGTAAAGTTATGAGTGGTTTAAATCTAATTTACATGTCATTTTTTATGGAACATTTATAAATAGAAAAAGAATGGTTTTAATCTAATTAAATGTTATGGGAAAGAATTGTCTCTTATTGTTGAGAATTAAGCCTTACATATGATGGGATAGGCATTCAAGGATTTCCACTGGAAATACTATTAAAGCAGTATTTAGGGTGTGGATGGATTCCCTCCCTTTAAATATGCAGAGGATTAATTTTACCCTCATACATTGTATAATCAACTGAGTTACTTTCATTTTTCTAGTAATGTATCTATATTGAAGATGAATTTGCTTTAATTTACTTCTGGTTTCTCATACTTTGTGTCAACCAGCTGTTGAAATATAACTGTTACAGAACAATAGTCATTGTAGTTTCCTACAGATATTAAAAATAAACATATAAAGCATTTCATGCTCTATCTTCATATCTGACCAATGACCATCTTCATATCTAAGAGAGAAGGGATATATGTATGTGTATGCATTTGTGTTTTATAATTAGCATAATTATGTCTATTTAATAGAATTTAGACTCACCAGGGTGTTTGGGAGACTGGCCACCATTTATACCTGACAGGGACTATTTTGATTATGTTAATTTAAATCTCATCCTAATTGTGGATAGGACCATCCTTTGGCAGGGACCCCTGGATTATGCAGAGTATAATAAGAGGTTGATAATATATCCATTGTTTTTCATTTCCTGATTGGATGTAATTGACCATCTGTTTCAAGCTCCTGATGTTTCTTTTCATTCTGCCATGATGATCCACTGTTACCTTAAACTCTTGGCTAAATAAAACCAGCCCTTTCTATATTAAGTTGCTTTGTCAAACTATTTCATCAAAGCAAAAGAAAAAGAAATTAACAAAGTGACCTTAGTTGTTCAAAGCAAAAACTTTGAAGCAAACAATGAAGTACTGCAAACTATTGCAATGACTAATCTTAAGTATCTCCCATTGCAATTTAGATTCAACAAAGATACAAAATCAGAAATGCCAATACTTTTAAACAATGGTATTGTGGGAGAAAACAAAGGGTTCTTAATAAAACTTGGTGTCCCTTCAACTGCAAATCTAATCCTTTTGTTCCTTTACATGATTAACAATTCTGATAGTGCAATTCTACTCAGAATTGCAAGTTGCCATGCAATTATTTTCATCAAAAGTTGAAGAGTAAGATTATGCTGTCAGAAATTCTCAGCAAATTGCATTAGTTTCAATTAGCAATTATTACCTGATAAGTATTTCTCAAAGCCCAAAATGTTAAAATTATACTTATCTGGTGGTCAAAGCTCATCGCATTAAAAGTTATTAAATTTTATTATAGACTGCTTTGATTGAAAAGATTCAAAAGAACATGAAAAATCAGCTAAATTATGAAGTGAGAGGAAAAACAATGGAAAAAAAAAAAGAAAACCCCGGTGAATGTCAACTCTGCCACCAAATCAAAAGAACCTAATTTTATGTTCTTGTGGAAAAGTCCTCATAATAGACATTATACCAACTTAGGAATAAACCATTGAACTCTAGAAATTGTCTTTTTTGTTTTGTTTTGTTTTATTTTCAATAGTGTCTGTACAGCAGTTTGTTATTAGGGAGCTTAATAGGATGTTCTGATTGTGAGGATTTGTAACTTGTACTCTTCAAGATTCCTTTTCCCATCTGTTCCTTCTTTATTTTGTTATAAGCAGGTAATTTTGAATTCTTAGTGATATATCTCCCATCATCATTTTGAAATTTTGGTATTCACAGGTGTGGAGGCTGTGTGCTACCAGCATTCTCCTAGCCACAGCCCAGGATTTTGTTAATGATGCACAGAACAACCCCTAAAAACAAAAATTAACCAGCAGCAAATGAAGAATTGTACCGCAGAATATGTATGTCACAACAAATGGTTAACTTAAGTCTACAAAAAGTCCACTGTTTAGGCTAAATGATGAAAAGGAATGTCCTCCAAAGTTCAACATGCCTTTCTGGTCATCATTTTTATGTGACATTTCTAAACTAACCAATAATACTACCAATAATACAGTTTGATCATGACTATTTCACAGTTGACAGACCCAGCTAGCAATGGCATTCTTGCCTGGCCTGTGTGACTCCTGACAACAGAGGCAGAGGACACAGCATCCCAGCAGACTCTAGAAAGCAAACACTTTACATGGCTCCCATCATTATATCCAAAGAAATCTATGTGTTTTAACCAACAGTGAAATCCAGTATGGTAACTTTTATAAACACGTACAAGTGAAGTTGAAAATTGTATGAGTTTGGAGGGTGTGGATTGATAGAAAATTCAGTAAAGTAATGACTTCATTACTTTTTGTTTTAAAGTTTAGTTAAAATTTAACATTTTCTTCACCAAATCTCTTTCCTTATGTTCTAGCTACATGACATTTCTTTTTTTTTATTATTTTTTTATGATTTATTTTTATTGATTATAGTTTATTCACTTTGTATCCCCCTGTAGCTCCCTCTTTCCTTCCGTTCCGTTTACATTCCTTTCCCTTTCTTCACCCAGGTTCCTCCCCAAGTCCATTGATAGGAGAGGCCCCCCTCTCCTTCCTTCTGATCTTAGTCTATCAGATCTCATCAGGAGTGGCTGTGTTTTTTTTCCTCTGTGGCCTGGTAAGGCTGCTCCCCCTCAGGGGGAGGTGATCAAAGAGCAGGCCAATCAGTTCATGTCAGAGACAGTCCCTGTTCCCATTACTATGGTACCCACTTGGACACTGAACTGCCATGGGTTAAATCTGTGCAGGGGTTCTAGCTTATCTCCATGAATGGTCCTTGGTTGGAGTATCAGTCTCAGAAAAGACCCCTGTGCTCAGATTTTTTTGGTTCTGTTGCTCTCCTTATAGTGCTCCTGTCCTCTCTAGATTTTACTATCTCCCCCTTCTTTCATAAGATTCCCTGCACTCCACCCAAAGTTTGGCTATAAGTCTCAGCATCTGCTATGATACCCTGCAGGGTAGAGAGGATGGACATCAGAAGAGGGAGAAAATAGGGAACAGGACAGGAGCCTACCACAGAGGGCCTCTAAAGGCTCTACTTGACATATTCAAGTGGCTGTTTTGTTATAGCTTTTGTTTTTGTTTCCTTTTTTTCATTTGAAATTTCCCAAACAAATGTTTCAAGTTGGGCCCCAGAAGTTTCCCAATCAATTGTATTCTATCCTCAGAATTATTTAAGATCACTTATTTTTCTGTTGAAAGTTTTGGTACAGTCACAAAGTTACACAGGTTCAAGAACTGTGGATACTAACATGACTCTTGATAGAGGAAGAATGTAAGCATCAGTGGCATTTCTTTTTGAATTTTTATTTTTAAAATAATTATAGTTTATTCACTTATCACAGCTACAGTCTCCTCCTTCATTCCCTCCCAATAGCACCTTCCCTCTGTCATCTCCTCCTATGTCCCTTTCCAAGTACATTGATAGGGAAGGTCCCCCTCTCCTTCCTTCTGATCTTAGTCTATCAGATCTCATCAGGACTGGCTACATTCTCTTCCTCTGTGGCCTTGCAAGGCTCCTCCCTCCTCAGGGGGAGGTGATCAAAGAGCAAGCCACTGAGTTCATGTCAGGGACAGTACCTCTTCTCCTCACCTGGGAATCCACTTGGATTCTGAGCTGTCATAGGATACATCTGAGCAGAGGCTCTAGGTTATCTCCATTCATGGACCTTGGTTGAAGCATCAGTCTCAGAAAAGAATCCTGTGCCTAGATATTTTGGTTCTGTTGCTCTCCTTGTGGAGCTCCTGTCCTCTCCGGGTCCCACTATCTTCCCCTTCTTTCCTAAGATTACTTGCATTCTGCCCAAAGTTTGGTTATGAGTTTCAGCATCTGCCATGACATACTGGTGGGTAGAGTCTTTCAGAGACCCTCTGTGGTATGCTTCTGTCCTGTTTTCCTGTTTTCTCCTTCTTCCAATGTCCATCCCATTTGTCTTTCTAAGTAAGGATTGATCATTTTACCCAGGATCCTCCTTCTTGCTTAGCTTCTTTAGGTGTACAGATTTTAGTATGTTTATCCTATATTATATGTCTAATATCCAACAGTGGCATATCTTATACCTATCTCTGTTCTCTGTAGTCTGCTTTTACTTCACAGTAATACTTGAATTAAAACAAATTGATACCAATGTTACATTTTCCATTTTGACTTCATCTTTATCCATTATAACTGAGCTCTTAATTTCCCCCTATTACATTTTAAAATTTGACTTCATCATCCATATAGAAGTAGCAATGTTTAATAATTCTTATTTCAATAGAAAGTAGGAAGAATAAAAGAATAAAGGACATAGTTTATAACCTTAAATCTATTAGTCAGGGTAATTCTAAAATATGAAACAAGTCTAGATTATGCATTAATATAATAATATATTAAAATAACATATTTTCCTAAAGACAAATACAAAGTAGATGAAACATTTACAGAAATTTAAGCATTAATTGAAGTTAACTTTCTTATTTAATTAGGAAGAAGAACTACTTTAAGTTTAAAAATCAAGACAGAATATTCAAAGATTTCCTTGGAGATGGTAATTTTTATGTTCTACTTTCCCTGAAATCCCAGTTATATAAGCCTTTTATATTATTGTGGTAATGGATTTGTGCAGTCTAGTAGGAAAGATGGATTTGTATCCACTACTCATGTGACAAAAAAATAAAATGAAGGATATAATTAATCCCACATTAGAAAGAAGATCCAAGAGTATCATGTATTTTCTTAATGTTTGACATGCTATACAATGGTTCTTGATTTGTTCTTGGGAATCATAAGGGGGAACAAGAACAGAAGTCACCCCATATACAATAAGTAAGTTTTCACTTCTGGTGGCTGAAAGTGAAAGAATTTAATAGAATACCCGATTGTCTAGCATGAGAGCACAGGCCTGTGTTCACAGAGAAGGCACCTTCTCCAGAAAGATGGCTTCCAGGTACCTGAGGACTTTAGCCAAGACTGTAAGTGGGCATTATGTTCGCATATGTGAATTGATTTAAAGAAGCACATTTAAGAGTTTCTTTTCATATAAAGAATTCCCCTGGAAGAGTAACATCAGATGATCTCATTAATGATTCATAAAAGTAAAATAATCTTGAATAGTTCACTCCACCTGGCTCAGAAGACATTTATTCGTACTTATAATAGCATGCTCTGCTTTCCTCTCAGGCTTATTCTATTTTCATCATTTCAGCCGAGTCTTTGATTAATAAGCCCTTTATGAATAGTGGGTATAAGCTGAGAAAGATTGAAGAAACACCTCTCTATTTCACATGGCAGAGTCTTCGAGGGAATTGTGAAAAGCTACATGCAAAACTTGTTTATTATAGTGTGGGTCATACACATTTTACATTTTTTATCTTAAAGTGTTGATAAAGTTGTATTACAGGCTATCAAAAGCACACTGTTAAAAAGAATAGATAAAGAAAAGAATGAAGAAAGAAAAGGAAAAGATGAAAGAAACCAAAGCAAACAAGCAAATAAAAACAACATGAAATCTCCCAGAGGATTGAGCCTTGTTGTCCAGTTAGTTAAATCCAATCTAATCACACTGGCAGCTAGCTCTGCTTCAATAACTTCTAATGTATATTTTAACAGAGTGAACCTAAAGATATCCTTGTTATATTTTCTGTGGGTAAAATCAGAAGCCTGCATGTTTTTGATGTCATGTTGTTTAAGGATAGTATTGTAACTAATATTCCTGACTGTGGTGTTGCTAAATCATCCCATATGTCAAGTCTTTACACCCTAGATTAAAGAAATACCAACATAAGTAACAAGGACAGTAAATAGAAGACTTGCATGGCTGGGTGATCAACTTAGTGCTTTGCAGTCATTGTTTAGTAATGGTTTTCTTCTCCCATCAGTGAGCACAAGAACTAGAGGAATGAGGGTGACAGCGGGAGGGAGGGCACTGTTAACTATGCATAACGACAAGCCAGCAGCCTGCAAAGTGGAAGACAGAAAAAAAAAAAAAAAAAACAGCATTTCTTCAGGCTTGCGAGGACTCTCTATGCATGCTGCTTCTCCAAAGATCCTAAGGGCACTGGAACAGAGGTAGTTTCCTCAGAATATTTTAATGTCTGAAGCAGACATTCAGGTTTTACATTTCAATAATATAAAGGATTTAAAGCTTATAAATCCAACTAAGGCTCTTTTCTTCTTAATGAATTTACCTGCTGGAAAATTAAAAAAAAAAATAGTAGTGAGATAATACAGCACTGTTTTCATGGATCTTGGTAATTTCAATCATTCCTAATTCCATCTATCTTGGATAATAATGTTAAAGTATTAATAAGTTTTCTGTTTTTCAGGAGTCACTGAATGCCTATAGTTCTTCGTTTACAGTTGGGCTATGTGAGACTGTTTCCATCCATGTTGGCATCTCAACTGGTCCTTGTTCAGGTCACACTTTTGCTATTTTATGGGTAAAATACCCTTTATAGAAGTCACAAACTTGCACTAAAGTCCTAGTCCTCTGGCTATTACAATCTTTCCAAACCCCCTTCACTGATGTTACTGAGCCTTAGGTGAAGGGATTGTGTTGTACATGTATCCAATGGAACTGGACACTCGACTCTCAGTTGTTTTTTACATTTTGACCAGTTGTGGCTTTTTGTGATGGTTTTCTGTAAGAAGATTGTAATTCGAATGTTCCCGTAAGGACATGGTTTTCAAATAATTTCTCATTCTGTGGTCCTGGCAGACATGAGAGGAGTTTGGAAAACCATAATTCAACTCATAATAGGCTTTTAAATTTTCTGCACTAAGTTATTTAATTTTTGATCACTGAGGCCATTTACTCAGTCTCTAATTTTTGTAAGATTTTTATTTTACTTTTCAAAGTAACAACATATTTCCCATATTCTGAAGATTATATTAAAAATAAAATGAAACTTCTGCAATTAACTCACCAGCAAATATTTTAAAAAGCATGTAATTAAACTGTTCTGACCTGAAGAGATTTCTGAAGTTTTATATTTTGAAATTATTTACATGCACCTTTCTCTATGTTATGAGCATGGAATGACTCAGTGCTGTTCATTAATGTATGTTTTATGCAGGATTGTGATCATTTTTACAATAAGAACATTTTATACATTTCTTACTGCCTCCTCAATCTATAACAGAGCAATAATTAATTGTTACCATACCATATAGATCTCTTGGCTGAGTACCTGAAATTTCATATTTAACCGTCAGCCTTTCAGGCAAGACTCCCCATTCCCACAGGCTGTGGGAATCCTAATTCTGTTCTATACTATTAATGAGTTTTCCTGTGAGATTGTGTCTCCCAGGAATATCAGAATTTTAGCCATATCATCTCACCAATATGTTTGTCCAAAGGTGGCCAGAAAAGGACAACACTGGTAGACATCCAAAGTAGCTGGGAAAAAAGCCAAGAGTCCTCCATGCTACACAAAAATAATAGAGAGCTAAGGAAACCTAGGCGCAGAAGAGATGGTATTCCCCATAGAATAATGGCAGTTCAAAGCCATTTAATCTGTTGTGAAAACATACATGCAAGTAACATTATGCTGACTGTATAGGTTATATTTAGAATATATGTATGTATATATATATATGTGTGAGAAATGTACTTATTCTATAATCTCAAATATAAAAAAGAAAATTAAAAAAATAATGAGACAGCTAAATTACAAAAAAAATGTTTTATTTTTACCATTTACATGCATTGTTTTTAAAAGCCAGGGATTTATGATGATTTAAAATTGCTAATAAATATTAATTGTTTGAATAGTTAATGAAGTATGAGCATTTCTACAATGAATAATCTTTTACATTTATTTATTTTTTATTTAGTGTGTAGGTATGTGTTTACATAGTGTGGGATTTGTGTTTGTTTGGTTGTGTATGTGTAGGTACACTGATATCATACCGGGTGTATGGAACACCTTGTATGAGTCTCCTGTCTTCTCCCATATGGCTCCCGGAATCTAGCTCAGGTTCTCGGAGTTTGCAGCAAGTGTTTTACATGCTGAAGTTTTGTAAAGCTTCCATAACTCTCTGATATCTTGATATAAATGTGTGTGTGATGTCAAATAACCTTTACAAATTACTAACACAGTAGCCCTCTCAAATTATGAAGCTCTAGTTTTAAAGCTGGTCTCTGAAAATTTTGTTTTTATATTGTCTGAGATTTATCCTTGACTATTAGCAAGAAATTAAAAGGCTGAGCTTTTCCTTTTAAAATTATTACTGTTTCAGACTTTTGATGTTTTCACGTTACTGACTTCTCACATGTTTACAGGTCAGTCTCATATCTGTAATTCCTCACTAAGACAGTTTTTCAAGGTGATTCCAGGTTATATTGACAAAACTCTTTCTCACAGTCACAGACTCCACATAAACCCGGATAGACACAAACACTAAAGTATCCATTTTCTGATCCTTGGTAACTACAAACAACTGCCACACCTATGATATTTCTTGGATCATCACCAGAGAATATGCTTTAGATGGTCACATAAAGCATTCAAATAATCAAAGCAGAGACTTCATTAGTCACGTCACAATACAGAACCATCTACAGTTTGCATATAACCATCTCAAATGTATAGCACCTTACATAAAAACACATGTATACATAGAAGTATATATACCGCTATTTATACGTAGCTGTAAGTATTAAAAATATAAAAAACAATTTGAAAATGCAAATGTATTAATTAAAATGGATGTAATTTTAGAAGCTGTATAAATCTCAAGTCTAAATACTTGAACATTTATGAGAAATGTCCGAAATGCCAAAAATTATATTATCTAATTTTGCCCACTAATATTAGTGACAAGGCAAATGTGTCTATATTCTCAATCTTGGTAAAAGCAGTACTTGAAGTCTCACCTAAAGCAATAAGACAAGTGTGCAACATCATGTAGGAGGAACATAACCGCAGCTGTGGCTCTATGGAGAAGTATGGCAGATAGTTAGGAAATCATATTGTCATCATATGAAGATGGAACCATGAGCAACTGTGTGAAAACCAGGCCCTGGTAGTAGATGATTCATCTTTTTTTAGCTCAGTGGTAGAGCACAGTCTTTTTATTTTATAGAATGTGCAGATGTTTGTGGCAAACACTGGGTAAATGAATATTTAAAGACATTCTGATTGACTTGGTGTCTGACAATCACTTGTTATTTAGCAGCAGGCATCAGAGATGGTGAAGATTGCTTAGGATGAACTACAGGGGTAGAGAAAAGTCAAAAGTCAAAGTGTGGCTGAACTAAAAAGAAATACTGGGAAAATTAGTCAGGAAATAAATAAGGAAAAGTAAGAAAAAATTAAATTTGAAAATAAATTAATGAAATATAAATATTAATGTATTTCACAAAGGTGTGACTGTTGAATTCATATTGCCAAACATGAGGAAACGAAATCTTGAAAAGGAAGTTTAAGTAATATATTAAAACATAAATTATGTATAATTATGTTAATAATTTTCCTATGTGTTTTTATACATACATACACACACATATGAAAATAGCTATGGTTTTGTTAGCTGGTCTTTGATTCTTGGAGGAAGCACTGTAAGCCCAGATGAGAATAGCCACTATAACTATGTAAGCATAGTTACATGCAGAATTTTATGCAGTATAGTCTTATTTCTGAAAACATACCCACATGGACATTATAGAGAGAGATCAGGTTATATGTGGGAATGTGTGTATATGCAACAACAAGTAATGAAAAAAGGACATAAATTTGAAAGAGAGGAGAAGTAAGGAGGGGTATACAGAAGGTTCTGGAGGGAAGAAAGGAAAGGGTGAAATACGGTGTTTATATTATAATCTAAGAATATTTAAAGTAAAACAAAATACAATGCTGAAAAAAATATAGTATCTCACTTATATCCATGCAACATTCATGGAATCATTCCCCAGAACATTCAGGGTTTATAAATTTCCATTTCCTTTTTAGATGATAACTTTGTAGACAATATGTACTCCACACAAACGTCAGGAGTCTGTTAGCTGTTGTTTTAACGGCATCTTTACAATTTGACATACTTTATGTTGCTCAACCAAAAAGTGGTAGAAATAAATGTTCCATTTTCTGAGATGAATTGTGGTATAGTTTCTTTGTTAAATATTAAGTGATTGGAAAATAAATGGCATGTGCTGTAAATATCCTCTGAACTACAAGTTCTGCAAATTGACATTACAGCATGAATTTTTCATCTTGTCAGCTTACCACAGCAGTTTTGTAGCCTCAGACTATTCATTAAAGAATAACAGAATGAGCATGATCAAACTTTAAGAATTAAAAAAAATACTATTTATTGTAGATCTTAGTGTCCACTATATCTATTTTAGTTTACAGCATATGCACTGAAACATTTTAATCATACTAGTGCAGGTCAGTTTGGCAGAAAGTATGGCTAGGACCCTGATATCACTTAAAAGTGGAGAAAATTGTTTAATGGAAGTGAACCGAATGTGGGACATCTATCAGAGATTAAAGATACTTCTCTGCTATAGTTACAGCTGAGGTTTAAGGCTATCAGGGTATATGTAGGACCTTGACAAGGAAGGAAGAAAGAGAAAGAAAGAAAGAAAGGAAGGAAGGAAGGAAGGAAGGAAGGAAGGAAGGAAGGAAGGAAGGAAGGGAAATAAAAATGCAACAAATCTTCTCCTATACCCTAGCAAGTAATGTTACAATTTTCGAAGAGTCATGGTGATAAATGAATATTATTGACTGAATAAGTGTATGATTGTTACTTAGTTTATTTATAATTAAATAAATTAAAATTAAACAGTTGCAGTTACAGAAAAATGGTTGTAGCCTTTTTAGGGCACAGATGAAACATAAGTTCATCATCATTTGATTAACAGTAAATGTTTTCGCCAATTGAATTCTATTGCTAAAATCTGTGTTTATTGTGTTAATGTGATCTTCGTGTGTATAGGATCAGTATATACAACACAAATATTTGGGACCAGTAAAAGTGCTTCAATCTAAAAAATTATGAAAGAAATTTGTTGTACAATAAATGTTTACAAAGCTCTTTTGTGTTGCAGATTGATACATTCCAAGAAACCGAGTGTCCTCTAAAATACTGTACTTTTTTTTAAAGATGGAGAATAAGACACGGGGTGTAACATGGTCATAAGGTGTCTTAGAATGTATCAGATAAAGAGAATTTTAAAATAACTAGGGAAAAAGTGTCTGGGACTGAATCACAGATTATGATTTTGATTCTCTTCAATGTATCAGTTAATACTGTTTTTATATAATAGACGGTATGCTTAACTTCAGGCAAATCCCTCCTACTGTCTCCTCTACAACCCTACATAAAGTAGTTGTTTCAATGAACCTATGGAAGAGATAAAATTGAATATAGAACAATTTATTTTGGGCCAAATATTTAAGAAAGCTTTAGAGCAGAATGAACTAGGGTCATCTTCACTCATCTTTATAAATGTAGATAACCAAAATATTTTACTTGCTTGCACTTTCAAATTCTTTATTACTCCTGTTTCTGTGATACACAGAGTCACTAAAAGTACACTCTTTTCAAGAAGGAAGTGTAGCAGTGGTTAGTACAACTTCAATTCTAACCGTAACTGCAATGCCCTCTGTTCGATTCATTTTTCTTTTCTGTCTGGGAGACATTTTCCCTGAAAATATACCCACACCAACTTCCTGCTTGCAACTATCAACCTCAGATTGCCTTTCTGAGACCTCATCTTACTCATGTAGAATTTCTCAACACTAAGCATGGTTTTGAATCTTTACCCAAATCTTCCTGGCCTCCTTAATACAGAAATAGGTTTTTCTTATTTTCTCAGGACCATTATTTATGAAACATAGGAAGGATATTTTATCTGGCTATTATGTTCTGTCTCATGCATCAGTAATTTCTGATGCATAGTTTCTGCTTTTCTTGGATGTTTTACACAATTTTTATAATAAATGTGTGTTTGTAATTTTTGTAAGAAAAATCTGTAGAATAGACCGAGGACAATGCTACAGACAAACTTTGCAATTCTGCCCAACTGGTGTGGAGTGTACATAGCCACTTCAAACTATGCTCGCAATGTAACATTCTTTTCACACAAGTGGGAAAGTCAGACACACATATAAACACACACACACTCCAACAGGCAAACCACTTTGTGTTTTTTGTTTGTTTGTCTAGATTTATCTTCTACCCTTTATTTGGTTATAGAAACACATCTTGTAGAGCCTTCAGTTAGTGGTCATTTACTTTAGTTTTATACTTACCAGGTTTACAATGTAATTAGACATCTTAAGCCACCACTAAGCTTTTGTCAATGTTCTCTGTCTGCCACAAAATTATGAAAGCAAAAACTCAAGTTCACAAGCATCCACAGTTGCCCTCAAGGTGAAAGCTGCTATCAGTATTCTGCCTACAACTTTCTGTCTCTTCCTTTCATTTAGTTTTGCCTCAGAGTATTCTTTTCTTTCTATTTTGCTCATTGATGCATTTAAAAGCTTTAATATGTTCATCATTTAAAGTTTTTATTCTCCCTAATCAAAGAGACGGTCAGATTAATCATCCTGTCATACTGCAGAAATACCTCTTCTTCTCATTATCAAGTAAGTCCTCGTTCTAGCACCAGGTCCCTTTTTCTTTGCAGCCCATCTAGCTGTAATGAAGTGACAGTGGAGAACTCAGCACTGAGACGCTAAATCTTTCACTCTTCTTTTAATGAAAGCAATGCTACTGATATAATGGGCGAAGGGTTTAAATTAAACCACTCTTCCTCCTTGTTGGAATAAAAGGATAATTGCTCTCTCTGGTACAGGGAAAAAGAGAAAATTCATTAGGGGGAAGCACATGAAGCATGTGGGATCTGCAAAGAAGCTCAGTTCATAACACCCTGCTCTGTAAAGTCAGTGGAAATAAAAGGATGCTGACAGAATTCACAGAAAAGGATGTTGACAGACATGTTCATAGGTCTAAGAATCATGGGTGCATTTTCCATACACTGAATGAAACAGTGTGGAGAGAAAGCATTTCAGGATGTCTGAGTGATTCTGTGAAATAGGAATGAAAGAACTGTGGTGACAATTTGCTGCTGAAGAGGAGACACAGGAGGCCCTTATAGAAAAGTATACCACACAAGTACACTGGAGTTCTTCAGCAATAAAATGCTTGGAGCACACAGACATTGAAGAGGTCTTTGGTCATGGCAAGAGGGAATTATGACAAAGAGCAGAGCAGAATGTATATCAATAAACCAAGTGGGAATGCAGAAATCTCAACAGATGCCAACATAATGAATAAATGAGATGAGAGAGCACAGTGGAGTGTGTGCCAGATTATGACAAAGGAAGCCTGAAATCCAGATGCCTCACCATCTGATACTACTGTAGTACACAAACTTTTCAAAAATTAAACCACCCAGAAAGAAATTAAGAAGGATGGGAGACAATTTTGATTTACTGTATAAAAACCTGTAATGCTTCAAATTAATTTTAAGCAATTGAATATATTCACAATTGGTTCACTTGCTTTATTTCTGCTGTCATGCAGAAAAAGTGTGAAAAATATAAATAATAAATATATAAATAAACAATTACATTTTTGTTCACCAGTCATGTGCTGCTAAAAATCAAAGTCGAAAGGGAATCTGTTGAATTTAGCATCAAATCACCACCTATTAGAGAAACTACCTAATCCCTGGCTTTAGAGAACCCGTATAGGAATCTGTTTTAGGACAACAGAACAGTAATCACTCACTGGACATATCAGCAAACACATTAATAACTGCATTGACCACTTGTTCTGTTTATAGTGGGATGACAAAGGGATAAGATAAAAAAGTGGGGGTGGGGATATTATATGTATATATGTACAGAATTATGAAAAACTAACTACATTTAAAATTAGGAGAAAGGAAGAAAAGTAATCCACTAAAGTTAGCATAAGAGAAGGAAAGTAAAAGTATTAGTAAACAAATGTGACAGGTAAAAATGAACTTGAGAAATTGACATAGTTCCATTCTGTAATTATTATTACATAATTTTTTTGAGATAGCCCAATATAGACAACTATACAGAAACTATCACTCAGGACGATCTTTTCTAGTTCTGTCTGTTTGCCTGCAAATTTCATGATTTCCTTCTTTTTAATAGCTGATTCAAACAAAGGACTGTCACAGAACAAAATGACATCTTTCAGACTGGGAAAAGAGCTTCACCAACCATACATCCGACAGAGAGCTAATATTCAGAATATATAAAAAAGTCAAGAAATTAGACACCAACAAACCAAATAATCCAATTAAAAAATGGGGCTCAGAGCTAGTTTTCATTGCTAAGTAGTATCCTACTTTATAAATGTACTACACTTTCTGTACCCATTCCTCTATTGAGGGACACATAGGTTGTTTCCAGATTCTGGCTATTACTTTTGCAACTTTCATCTTAAGCTACCTGCAAGTTATTATAAAAATCACTCATTTAAATGTAGTCCTTTTTTTGTTTGTTTGCTTTTTTTTTTTTCCTATCATGCCTGTATGTTCCCTAAACACAATTCTTTACTTGCTGGCTATAAGACCTTCAACCAGTACACTAGTAGCAGTCTCCGGTAATGCCAAATTGTCAAAATATGGGTTCTGCAAAAAGGGGGAATTGTAGAGAGCTGCTTAATGCCGCGCCTTAAAGATGGAGCTGGTTTCCGCCTTCCACCTTCCCGATGGTGAGTGCTCTCTGTCACGAACAATTCCACATTTGGCTAAGGCTGAGGATCTGGCTTGCTTCCATGTATGTGGACCTATCTGCATTGCCCACGTGGCACACTGGGGTTGGCTACCCAGAGACTATTTAAGCTGTGGGCTGGGCTGGCTTTCCCCAGGGTCAGAAGATTGTTCAAGGTTCTTGAATAACTGCATTGAAAAAAAAAATATGGGTTCTGGTCACATTGATTCATATAGTTCCTATAGAACACTCACCCATTCCATTTGTAAAGGGGCATTTTACGCTATGTCTTTTTGCACTGATTTCTCTAATTTTCGGCCGGTGAACATTTTCTTATTTTACCCCATAGCATAAGCAATAGAAAGAGAAGATCTAACACTGTTTATGCACCTCTGTTTTTCAGAATTCGTATTTAAATGCTCTAACTTCTGAAACCATTGTGAAAGGTTTCCACATGGAAATGCCTGCGCATTAGATTCATTATTCTTGTACTCTCAAGGTTGTTACTGCAGTGATGTTGTCATTTGTTGAATTTTCCAATATCCTCCATCAACCAGGTCACACGCAATCAGCATCAACACTTGCAGTTTGCCTCCCATTTCAAACTACCCCAATTTCACTTTACTTTGTAGTCAGCACCCATTTTTCTTCAAACTTTCAAAATAAAACTGTTTAAGAGCTCCCATTTTACACATTTTTCATACTACTTTCTCTTGAACAATGTGTTTAAAAATTTTCAATTTTTCAGTGTGATTGTATTTTACTGGGAATTGAGATTCCTGCATCTTTATAGTCAATGGTCACTTCCCATATTCTTCCTGTGTGATTCTATCAAAAGCAATTGTTACCACTGACTATGCTATCCAACTGGAAAAACTTCACGTAGCCTATTTTCTAACGACAAGAAGGCTTTCAGTTTATTTTGACAATAATCACTTCAGTCTCCCACTAGAAAACATTAAGTGACAAGAATTTACACAATAAGCTAATATAAGATTCAGGTATTGAACTACTTATGCATTAATTTTTCTATGTCACATTTTTCCACTTCAAAAACCAAGTCTGTTAGGGGAGGACCTTCTCCCCTCCTGTTTGAATGTAGCTTATCAGGTCTCATCAAGGCTGGCTGCATCATCTTCCTCTATGGCCTGGCAAGGCTGCACCCTCCAAGGGAAGGTGATGGTGTCCACCACTAGGGCATAGGGGGAGAAGAGGGAGGTTCAGTGGGACTGGGAGAAGATGAGGGAGAGGGGCTGCAGCGGGGATGCAAAGTGAATAACTTGTAATAATTAAATAAATTAATAAAATTACATTTAAAAATAAAAAGTAAAACAAAAACTAAATCTGAATATCGTTTTGGTGTTTTACAAGTGCACATCTATGGCTTCCTTTTCTACGTGAGCTCAAACTTAGTAATGCAGCTGAAAAATATAAGCATATGTGCCAACTAGTTTTATGTCAAGTTGGCATTACCTATAGTCATTTTTGGAAGAACAAACTTCAATTGAGTAAATGCTTCCACCAGATCTGCCTCTGGGTAAACATGTGGTTCATTGGCTTGATTGATTATTTATGTGGGAGGCCCCAGGACATTATTTGTTATGTGCAGTTTCACCCCTAAGTTGGAGGTTCTAGTGCTACAAAAAGGAGTGTGAGCAAGTTATGAGGAGCAAGCCAGTAAGCAGCATTCATTTCTGCAATAACTCTTGTCTCTAGGTTCTACCCTGACTTTCCTCAGTGACAGACTGTGATGTGGATCTATAAGCTGAAACAAAATCACAGTCCCCCAAGTTTTTTCCTTTTTTAAAAATTATTTTTTTTATTATTCACAGTTTCTTCACTTTGTGTCATAGCTGTAGCTCTCTTCCCTTATCCCTTTCCAATCTTACCCTCCCTCCCTCATTTCCTCCCATGCCCCTTTCCAAGTCTAATAATAGAGGATGTCCTCCTCACCTTCCTTCTGACCCTTGCTTATTAGGTCTAATCAGGACTGGTTACATTGTCTTCCTCTGTGGCCTGGTAAGGCTGCTCCAGGCACAGGGGGAAGTGATCAAAGAGCCGGCCACTGAGTTCCTGTCAGAGCAGTAGTGCTATGTCAGGGAAGTAGAGACCTTAAGGCACATAGCAAATGCAACATGAAATTTAACCTTTATATCCCATTCACATCTGTTTCTCTTCCATCTCCATCACAGTGAATGAGGCCAAAATTCCCGTCCAGCTGCTTGCCTAAAAAACAAGCCCTCAGTTTTCTCTCTTACTTTATTTATCTGTGTGTGTTATGTGTGTTTTATGCCCTCCCATAACATACAACATACATTAATATATTCTGTTGATTGTTCTTTCCAAACTTATTTTTTTTCAATTTTAAATAAAGTTTAATTAAATAAATTTAGGTAAATAAAATAATAGTGGTTTACTGCTGATTTTTCAGATTTTCTTAGTTTAATCACCTACTCTTTCCTTCCTTTCTTCCTCCCCGCTAATAACCCTATGTTTTCTGTTTCCTCGTTTATACCACCTGCAGTCTGCTAGTCCCCTCTATAGCACCCTCTCCATACTTCTATTTTTTTATTAATTACAGTTTATTCACATTGTGTCCCCCATAAGCCCCCCCTCCTCCCCTCCGAGCCGCACCCTCCCTCCCCCTTCTTCTCAATTGCAGATGTAGTCCATGACAGTGTAATAGTATCCAAGTGGGTTCCATAGTAATAGAAAGAGGGACTGCCTCTGACATAATCTGATTGGCCTGCTCTTTGATCTCCTCCCCCGAGGGGAGAGCAGCCTTACCAGGCCACAGAAGATGACAATGCAGCCACTCCTGATAAAATCTGATAGACTAAGATCAGAAGGAAGGAGAGGAAGACCTCCCCTATCAGTGGACTAGGGGAGGGGCATGCATGCAGAAAGGGGAGGGAGGGTGGGACTGGGAGGGGAGGAGAGAGGGGCTTATGGGGGATACAAAATGAATAAAGTGTAATTAATAAGAAAATAAATAAAAAAGTTAAAATAAAAAATGGAATTATAAATGTAAATTAGTTTTAATTAATTTTTAATTGAAATACACATTTCAGGTATAAAAATGTTGCAATTACTTATTAATAAAAACATTAAAATTTAATAAGTATAATACATTCGGTAGAATAATTTTAAAATCTCAACAAAAAAACAAGTATATATTGTGATTGGACTATTATTATTATTATTATTATTATTTTATTCACTTTGTATTCCAGCTGTAGCCACCTCCCTCAACTCTTAATGGCCCACCCTTCCTCACTGATAGAGGAGGTCTTCCTGCCCTGTTATCTGACCCTAGCATGTCAGGTTTCATCAGGACTGTCAGGATCCTCTTTCTCTGCGGCCTAGTAAGGCCACCTTGCAAGGGGGAGGTTATCAAAGAGCAGGAAACAAAGTTCTTGCCTGTAACTGTCCCTGCTCCCCTTAATAAGGAACCTCCATGGAGACTGAGCTGCCCAGGGACTACATTTGAACAGGAGGTCTAGGTCATTGCCATGCATGGTCCTTGATAGATTCATCAGTCTCTGCAGGACCCCCTCGGCCCATAATTTATAACTCTGTTGGTCTCCCTGTGGAGCTGCTGTTACCTCCAAGTCTTTCTGTCTCCTCCTTCCATAAGATTCCTTGCTTCTACACAAAGACCAGCTATGAGCCTTGGTATCTTCTTTGATACCCTGCTGGGAAGAATCTTTCAGAGGACCTCTGTGGAAGGTTCCTATCCTGTTCAATGTCTTCTTCCATATGCAATGTCCATTCTTTCTGCCCCTCTGAATGAGGATTAAGCATCTTCCCTAGAGTCCTCTGTGTTGTTTATCCTCTCCAGGACTATAGATTTGTGTAGGTTTATCCTATATTATATGGCTAATACCCACTTATAAGTGAGTATATACATGTGTGTCTTTCTGCTTCTGGGTTAGCTCACTCAGGATGATCTTTTCTAGTTCACACCATTTACCTGCAAATTTCATCATTTCCTTGTTTTAATGGCTGTAAATGTAGCACAATTTATGTATTTATTCTTCAGTTGAGGGACATCTAGGTTGTTTCCAGATTCTGTCTATTACAAATGAAGCTGTTATGAACATATTTGAGCAAATGTCATTTTTGTATGGTTGAGTATCTTTTGCATATATGCCCATGAGAGGTATAGTTGGATCTTGAGGTAGCACTATTCCTAATTTAGGGAGAGTGCCAGGTTGCTTTTCAAAGTGGTTAGACAAGTTTATATTCCCACCAGCAATAGAGGAGGATTCCCCTTTCTCCACAAACTCTGTAGCATGTGTTGTCACTTGAATTTTTGAATTTAATACAGTGCCCTAGATTTTTTAGTTTATATTCATAATTTGTCTTGGGAATATATGAACTCAACATGTTATTATTATTATTTACCTTAATGCAAACAATTTTGACATACATGCTTGAGAATTTTTACATGTGTGGACATTATTCATTAGTTAATATTACTGTCTCCAAAACTATTTAATTAACTATATTTAAATTATTTTACTATATTTAAGCTCATTCAATCTAATTTTAGGTACTCTTGTTGGCATTTCTAGTGTTTCCATGAAATTTTTGTATATTTTTATCATTGATATGATTATTCATATTTGCTTTTGTGTAAAACATACTGATTTAAATCATTCATTCTGCTTTGATACACTGCTAGGTAGACTCTTTCAGAGGCCATCTGTGGTAAGCTCCTGCCCTGTTTCTGCTTTCTTTTCTAGGATACCTCACTCAGGATGATCTTTTCTGGTTCCCACCATTTGCCTACAAAATTCATGATTTCCTTGTTTTTAATTGCTTAGTAGTATTCCATTGTGTAAATGTACCACAATTTCTGTATCCATTCCTCCATTGATAGACATCTGCCAAACCTTCAGCAGAGTACAGGGAATCATATAAAAGAAGGGGGAGTTGGTATGACCTGGAGAGGACAGGAGCTCCACAAGGACCAAATATATTAGGGCACAAGGGTCTTCTATGAGACTGTTTCTCCAGCTAAGGACCATGTATGGATATAACCTAAACCCTCTACTCAGATGTAGCCCATGTTAGCTCAGTATCCAAGTAGGTTCCCTAGTAAGGGGAACAAAAATTATTTCTCCCAGGAGCAGAAAGACACACATGGTATATATTCACTTATAAGTGGGTACTAGACCTATAAGATAGGATAAACATACTAAAATCTGTACACCTAAAGAAGATAAACAATAACGAGGACACAGGATAAGATGATCAATCCTCACTTAAAAAGACAAATTGGATGAACATTGGAAATAGGAGAAAACAAGTCACAGGACAGGAGCCTACCACAGAGGGCCTCTGAAAGTCTCTACTTAGCAGTGTATCAAAACAGATGCTGCAACTCATAACCAAACCTTCAACAGAGTGCAGGGAATCATATGAAAGACGGGGGAGTTAGTATGAGCTGGAGAAGACAGGAGCTCCACAAGGACCAAATGTATCTGGGCCCAGGGATCTCTTCTGAGACTGATTTTCCAACCAAGGACCATGCATGGATATGCCCTAGAACTCTTGCCCAGATATAGCCCATCATAGCTCAGTACCCTAGTTAGCGGAATAGGAACTGTCTCAGACATAACTCAATGGCTGGTTCTTTGACCCCCCGCCCCCACCGAGGGAGGGGCAGCCTTGCTGGGCCACAGATTAGGGCAATGCAGCCAGTCCTGAAGATACCTTATAAGCTAGGGTCAGAGGGAAAGGGAGGAGGACCTCTCTTATCAGTGGACTTGGAAGGGAGCAGGGAGGAGATGAGGGAGGGAGGGTGGGATTGGGAGGGAAAGAAGGGGCTATGGCTGGGATACAAAGTGAATGACCTGTGATTAATATAAAAAAATCATTCATTCTTTTCACAATATTTATTATTGAAACCCAATACTAAATAGATGACTTTCTATGAATGGATTTCATGACAGAGTAAGAGCAAATGTATCTAACTCATTTGTAATCTTGTAGGTATATTCATAAATTTAGAAAAGCATTCTTCTGTTGAGGGGCTACTAGATTGTTTCCAGTTTCTGGCCACTATAAATAAAACTACAATGGAAATACTTGAGCAAATAACTTTATGGTAGGATGGAAGTTACTTTATGTATATTCTCAAGACTTGTATAGTTGTATCTTGAGTTAGATCAATTCTCAACTTTCTGAGGAATGGCCATATTAATTTTCATAATATTCAGATTAGCATACGATGAAATTCCTGACTGAGAACAAAAGGGTTTATCACTCTTGTGACTGCTCTTTGGACTCCTTTTCTCATGTTGGGTTGGCATGTCCAAATCCGATATGATAATTTTTACTTCATATCATTATCATTTATTTTTGTCATGTGTGTTTGTTGGCTCTCAGAACCCTGTTCTTTTATAATGAAGACAGAAAGAGAGTGGATCCAGCAGGAGGGATGTAGCGACGAACTGGAAAATAGTACAGGGAGGGAAACCTATAATTAGGTAATGCTGTATGAGAAGAGAATCTATTTTTAATAAAAGGAAAAATTAGGAAAACAATGATTTTTGCTAGGTTCTATTTTGATATCAAAAGCTGGGTGATAGTTCAACATTTTTATATATAATTGGAAATAGTGAATTTATTTTTAAGTTAGAATGCAGAATGAATACTCAGTAGCAATTTACCCACAGGCAGCATCCTTAAAGATTTCACACATTTAAGGAATGATTTTTTTTGTTTTGTTTTGTTTATCAAGACATATTTTCTCTGTGTAACAGCCCTAGCTATCCTAGAACCCAGGCAAGCCATTGGATCTACAGAGGTCCATCTGCCTCTTCTTTTGCCCTTGGAGTACCGGAATTAGTTCTTATACACAGTGTTTCTTCCTCCCTTTATCCCTACCCAAATTCCTGAGAGTCTCATGTCCTTGAAAGGCTTCTCCAACTCAAAGATGCTACAGAGCAGCAGATCCCATTAGATTACTATTACAGAAACAATCATGAAAAATAAATTATACATTTAAAGTCAATTAGAACAGCTTTCATTTTGCTTTATTACATTTAAATAGAAATATCTTCATATCTCTAGATGTCCATTTTAGCTTTTTAACAGTTTTCTGATTTTGTAATCATTGTTGGTAAATCTATTTAGTTAATGATACATTTTATTACCTGAAAAACTATCTGAATTCAGTCTCCTCTGTGATAGATCATTATTCTTCCTTATGGGCTCAATGTTATTCAATATTTACAATTTATAATTGTTCATGCATACTCTATACTTTATACATGTATACTCCAGTACAATTTTCTGAATTGACAAAATATACTAAATTTTGGCTAATTGTCTAAAATCAACTGATAACACACGAATATTTGAAGACTTTTTGTAAGAAAATTTCTTAATACTTATTTTATTTTAGTACATGTCATAGTTCAGTATTTGTAAAATGTTTTCCATGATTGATTGATGTGTAATATGTCTCTGTGACTTGTTCTAGACATTGAAAGAGTGAGGAAC
Source organism: Meriones unguiculatus (assembly GCF_030254825.1). NCBI lineage: Eukaryota > Metazoa > Chordata > Mammalia > Rodentia > Muridae > Meriones > Meriones unguiculatus. The sequence goes on along the minus strand of NC_083350.1, from coordinate 109,698,263 downwards.
AATTCTTTTCAGAGTAGTTGATCTAGGACTCTAAAATACTTTAATTAGCAATTATTACATCATCCAGAATACATACAAATAATTCCAAGTCTAGTGATTCACTTTGGCCTCAGCTGTGATTAGTTAGCTTGAAGACTAAGAGGCAATAAATTATTGAAATTCTGAGGAGATGTTATTATCCTTGTCTTATCAGAAAATTAACTAATATTTCTTGAACATATTAAACCAAGGTGGTAAAATATGGGGAAATGAGAGCAACTTCAGTATTTTATCAGTAACAAAAAAGTAATATTGTATAGTTTTTGTGTTAATTTATGAGTAATAAATTACTCTCAGGTTTTTACTGAGTCTTTTATATGCCTTTAGGAATATCCCAAAAGACTACAAAGCATAACATTTTAGGTCTTAAATATTATAAAAGGAAAAGCTACATTGCGTCAAGAATATTAGTATCTGTACATACACAAAGAGAGTATATTCATGTGCCAGATCATTCTTTGGCTCCAATTTGGATACTATGAGTACTCTATAATTAAAGCAAGAATTTCTTCACAACTACAGAAAATGTCATATTAATCATATATTTAAATTATCATGAAATACAAACTATGTGTAAATGTATTCTCAATTATGTTAAGGAAAGATAGGTTTTCCATTAGATATTGATTTAAAATTTTCTGTGAATGCTTGGGAAATATTGACATAAAATAACACATCTAATTTTTCATTTAAGTTTCTGGCCATGATAGATTTGTTAGCTGGTCTCTTAATTCTCAGCTTTTCTAGTTAGCCTATACACATGGGATTAAACTGAAAATATACAACATATTTACTGACATTAAAACTTTAATATGTTTTTTCTAGATTCTTAAGCTTAGTCTTACCAAACAAATACCCATTATAAATGCTGCATTTTATTCCATTCCTGTGGATAGTTATCAAATACTTTTGGAGGTTATCTGAAATAAGACAAGTGTAAAATTCAATTCACTGTTGTTTTATGCAGAAAATATGGTACTTTCTTATATTACGCTCAAGTAATCGCTAGCTATGAGATAGTATGAATGACAGTATTTTTAAGAATTACGAGCAACAAAAGATAACACATTTATTTTCTTTAATTTTTATTATTACATTACTCCCTTTCCACTCTCAAAAGCTTCCTACATACTCCCTCCACATCCTCTTTGAAATGTATGGTCTTTTTTTTTTTCTTTAGTTGGTATTGCATACATGTATGCATATGGAATATTTGTAAACATCAAAGCAAATCAGTGAAAAATAAAATCAACAAGCTAAAGTGAAACATCTTGAATTTAGCAATAGTAGAGAGCCATTATGCTCAACTGTCCTGAAGAAGGTCTTCTTTTAGGAAAACTGAAAATCAGATTTAGATAGATAAAGATTTAGATAGATAAACAGAATTTAAGTAGCCTACCTACTTAATGCTTCAAGGACAAACACAGTAATCTTACCCACTGCTGGTCATTCTCTCATCCTGATTCAAAGCACACTTTGGTTACTATAAATCTCATCTTTTAAATTCAGCGGTGTCGTGAACTAAAGCAATCATTGATGATTAGAATCCCATGAACATCCAATACTCATAAAAAATTTAGATAAAAATTAGAAGTAATGAAATATTCTATGGTCATTGCTTAGTATTTTCAGGTAACTGAATTTTGGCTATGAAACCCAAAGCATTCACAACCAAAAGTTAGACTGGTAAATCTGTAAATATTTATGAATATCTAACTTCATAAAATATTCTGAGATTTTGTATTAAAACTTCTCCTCCATATTATCACTAGGCTTTGGGTAGGATGCCATTTCATGTGAATGAAAATGTTCTTTCTTAGAGGGGAAATAGGCTGGGAGACTCATGAAGACATAGAAACTTACACAGCTGTGGATGTTCAGAAAGTTTTAATATTCATAATGTCTCTTTTCCAATATCATAAAAGCTCAGTAAGATGGCTGAGGTGCAATGTCTCTCTGCAGTATAACTGCATGCAAGGTGTACAAGGAACTCCACGAAACAAAACATTCATAAGTTCTCAACCATGCTACGGTGGACTTTTCAGTAATGCAACTGACTCCGTGTCATTTAAGCCCCTGTATATAACCACAATAAACTCATTGATTCACTAAATAGATGATGATGAGATTGTCTTTACCTGTCTTTCAGTGGGTAAACAGTTATTTGTTCATGTCTTCTCAGTAAAACTCACCAAATACTAGGGAATAGAGCTATGTCAGGAACATCATATCTGATGACGATCCAACCAAACATGAACATTTCACATTAGTCATATGAACTCTACACAAATGAAGACTTGGAATTTGAAATGTAAATCGGCTGAGCACCTTCAGTTAGAATTTGGCATAGAGCTGCAGTAAGGAAGATGACCATGACACAGCATGTTCTGCCCACATAGGTCTTAGTTCCCCTTAATAGCACCTACACGGTGAAGGGAATATGTCTGCAGATAATTACTGAGCTGTAGAAACAGTGAGGCTGTTCACCCAACCTTCTCTTCCCTAGAGGGTAGTTAGAGCTACACCCTATGGGGCAGAGAGGAAAGGGCGTACCACCTGTTACACCTGTGTAAAATTAAAACAGAAAATTAAAGGCTCCTGTTATCATTAGAAATACATTTAAAATTAAAAAATAGCATTGGAAGTCTGGAGTACACAAGAGAAGGCAAGATTCAGATTCTCAGTGGTCATGTACATGAATAAGTTGGCATCTGGAGGATGGAAAAAATTCCTATTTCTGTGTAATCAAAGGCATTTGAAGAACTAAAAGCAGATTTTATACAGATGAGGCTCCTATTTCAGAAGACAATCACATGCTTCCATGAATATAAATTACAATTTGAATTTATACTTATGTTTTGGGAGCCTGAACTTTATGATATAGAAGATATAATGTTAGTATATTTACTTTCTAAGATAATTAAGCATTCCATGGAAATTCAAAAGTAATACGTAAATTCCAAAAACAACTTCCACTAAGTACTTTATGTTCCAAAAATGTGTATTAATAGGATTTGTTTTTTTTTAAAGTCCTTTGTACTCTTTTTTTTTAAATTATTTATTTATTATGTATACAATATCTGCATGTAGGCTTGCTCACCAGAAGAGGGTGCCAGATCTCATTATAGATGGTTGTGAGCCACCATGTGGTTGCTGGGAATTGAACTCAGGACCTCTGGAAGAGCAGACAGTGCTCTCAACCTCTGAGCCATCTCTCCAGCCCAATAGGATTTGTTTTTACCCAAAATAACTTTTTTAGAATTTTAAAATGCTAAAAAAAAAAAAAAAGAATTTTAAAATGCTAGTAAAGTCTGTATGGATGAATTAATAACCCTGCCTCCATGAAAACATGTTCTTTTCTATCAAACTGTAAAAGTATATACTAAAAGCTCCACCTTAAATGATGATTTTGTATCAAACTTACTGTTTTAAACAATTATATATACTCGTTTGAATCAATCAATAAGAGTTTCCTTCATTTGTAGAAGTAAAAATTAAGCTTCAAATCTTAAACTATTCTTAAGATTTAATTATTTAATGAAGCAGAATTATAGGTCTGTCCATTCCTGTAGAAGGAGCTACCATTGTTCTCTGAATTGACTTTTCTGGTAGTCTTCGGAGGGATTTATACTGGGGTTAGTACCCCCCAGAAGACTTCATTTATATCCCCTGTTTCTAAGACTCTATCGAATCATTTTTCAGAAGATATAATCAACATATTGTCATTCTTTTAGCACTTGCCAGGAGTCTGAGGCAAGGTGGTTCTGGCACTGTGGCACTGTCTATTTTTATTTCTAACTTCTGTAAAAAATTAACTTCTTATTTATTATCATTTATTACAATTTATTCAATTTGTATCCCAGCTGTGTCCCCCTCCCTCTTTTCCTCCTGATCCCACTCTCCCTCCCTCATCTGCTCCTATGCCCTTCCCCTATTCCACTAATAGGGGAGTACCTTAAACCCTTCTATTTGACCCTAGCCAATTAGGTCTCATCAGCACTAGCTTCATTGTTTTCCTCTGTGGCCTGGCAGGGCTGCACTCCCTCAGGGAAAGGGGATCAGAGAGCCAGCCACTGAGTTCATGCCAGAGAGAGCCTCTGTTCTCCTTACTAGGAAACCCACTTTGAAAATGAATCTATGGAAAGGATAGGAGCTCCACAAGGACCAAACGTATCTGGGCACAGGGTCTTTTCTGAGATGGACACTCAACCAAAGTCTATGAGAGGATAAAACCTAGAACCTCTGCTCGGATGTGACCCGTGATAGCTCAGTAATCAATTGGTTTCCCATAGTAAGGGGAACAAGGACTATTTCTAACAGGAACTCAATGACTGGCTCTTTGACCTCGCCACCTCCCAAGGGAGGAGCAGTACTGTTAGGCCACAGAGGAGGACTTTGCAGCCAGTCTTGAAAATACCTGACAAAAGGGAGTCATATGAAAGGGGAGGAGGTCCTCCCCTATTAGTGGACTTGGAAAGGGGCAGGGAGGAGATGAGGGAGGGAGGGTGGGATTGGGGAGGGAATGAGGGATACAGCTGGGATACAGAATTAACAAAATGTAACTAATGAAGAAAATTAAATTATGGAAAAAAAAAGAAAGAAAATGAATCTATGGGCTCCATCTGAGCAGGGGTTTTAGGTCCTCTCCATCCATGGTTGGGGTATCAGTCTCTTCAGGGCCCCCATGGCTCAGTTTTTATTTTTTATTTTTTATTTCTTTGGCTCTGTTGGTCTCCTTGTGTAGATGCTTTCCCCTCTAAGTCTTTCTCTCTCCTCCTCCTTTCATAAGATTACTTAAACTCTCCCCAAAGTTGGCTATGAGTCTCAGCCTCTGCTTCGATACCTTAATCAGTAGTCTCTCAGGTCCATCTGGTAGAAATTTTATCACCTCCCTAAACCACTTTGTAGCCTAGAACAGTACTTTCAAGTATGGTCAGAGGCCAAAGTTTATCATCAAATACGGGGTATTTGATGGTTTGCACCCAGTGTTCCTTCAGAGACCGCAACTGTAACTGAAATGAGTCAGTCTACAAATATTGTGGACTATGTCTGAAGAGAACTGTCACACTTCCCATGCTAAATCTTGGTAATGTTGTTGCTCTCTGCTCATTCTGACATATGTCCACATCAGTATGTCCAAATGTTCCATGAAAAGGTGGGATACTTTCCTCAGTTTAGACCATTTTCTCCAAAAAAACTACACGTAGAACACCACGAGTAACTCGCAGTTCACTTGAGAAGCCATAATTTTCTTACCTCTGATACTGCTATATGTTCCCTAGTCTTTCTTGAGACAGTTTCTGTTTACATAGACCTAACTAATTATTTAAAGGGGAACAGATATTATGCTGAGTTTGTTTCGTATGCCCTTACAAAGTGTTGGTTCTGTCCCCTTAGTCTTTTTGAAGACACTTTGTATTTAAAAGGCATGTGGTTGGGTAGAAGTATCGTGTAATTCATTGAGCCACTTGATGTATTTACCTGCAAGTAAAATCCTGTTCTCTTTGAAATCATGCCCATAGTTTCCATGATAGGGCAGACTGATTGTGAATTGGCACAGACAAAGTGAAATAAATGAAATGAAACGTTGGCACTGGGAACTAGACTAACTGATTTTAAATTTGTGTCTCAATGCTATTTGTGTCATCTTGGGAATATCTCTAATACAGTCAAAGCAAGGTTTCAATGCAGATTAAATGAACTAATGTCTGTAATTTTTTAAAGATCCATTTATAGTTATAATAATTTTAAAATATATTTTATATTATATCATAATATAACAATTTTTCTAAATGCTGATAGGAATGCTGTTGAACTGTAAGTTTAATTTTACTAAATGGCCTAAAAACTTTTTGGATATTTCAGTTCATTAGAGGATGTTAAGTGTCTCTTTGATTCAGTGTGTACTTAAAAAACAGTCAGTTTAATTTAATCAACCTGCATTCATATTTTGATTCAAATGAAAGTAGCTACTCATGTTAAATGCATGAACCAGTTTTATAAATGTTTCTTCATAAAACTGAAATCATCAAAACCACAAAAATTTTAATTTAAAAATGGAAACATCATTGCCTAATTATTTAGACAGAGAGTATTTTATAAGCAACTATGTGATAACAAATACAGGGTATTATTTTCCCTTTTCGGAAGACATTTCACTACAATTTTCCCTTAATTAATATAATTGATAACATTTATTGAGATGTCTGGCACTTTAATCACTCAGATGTGTCTTTTGCTCTCTGAAGTGAAATTAAAAACTGTCAGCACTCTTCATCCCACTGGTAGCTGGAAAGGAAATTAAAAGGGAGTTGGCAATAAATGGCTGGTGTATTTAATTTCTAAGATCATAGACCTGGGTCACAGACATGAATGAAAAAGGATACAATGTGCTGTGACAGAATAATGTCTCCATTGATGTCATGGTTTTAAAAAAAATACTAAAATCTTCAGTACTCATATCTGTATTTCATAAGTTATCCAACACAATTAAGGACTTGAGATATACTTTGATTAGCATTATGTTCTTTGTACATTTTAAAACAAACAAGAATAAAATTCTCCAGTTCACATGGCTATTTTATTGATCAATTTCTCACTGGGTAACAGCTAAGAAGATATAGATATGGTCACAATTTTTAACCATTCCATGCATAATTCATAAACAGAAATATTCTTTGTTCACATGTGAATGGAAATATAGAGTACATGTATCTAGATATAAAGGTATTGCTATCAAGTCATTGAGATAATATGAGAAGTTAAAAGGTGAACAGTTTTAATTGTAGAATTATTTCCCAAATAGCTCTAGTGGGTAATAGGAAGCCTCTATAAGTATAGAAGCTGAATAAAATGGGCAAAAGGCTTTCAAAGTTTTTATTTTCAAGAATGCTGCTCAGTGAAAGCTAATTCATTGGTTATTTTCACTCCTGTTCCTAACATGACAACCTAATCAAGGAGAAATTGATTTTAGCATCTGGTAAACACAGAAGTAAAGATAATAGATAAGACCATGACTTAATGAGAGTACCAAGAAATATAATATTTAAAGGAGAGGAGAGCCTTCAGAATAAGACCAGAGAGGATGCCAGTTTGGGAAGTCAGTACAGAAGAAAAGGCAGCCAAGGCCAGAAACAGTGTGTAGAGCATTTGTAAACCAAAGGAGGATATCAGCCAAGCATACTAATCAACCATCAATATCCATAGAGATTTACTGGCTAAAAGATATGAATTTTAATGTGTTTCTGGGGTAAGAATATTTTTTGGGAACATTTACAAAGCCATATGTTAACAAAATGACCAAGTTGTAGAGGAAATTGATTTATTTTTTTCCTGAGGGTACCAGCAGAGAATTCAGCAAAAATAGCTATCACATGTTTATATGAGTACATTAGTTAGAAGTGTTATTTTACATCATAAATCTTTTCTTTACTAACATTCTTCACCTCTTTTTCACTTGATTTCATATACACTTATTTATATGGTCACTGATGCATTGCTTTCTTTTCATGGCACCCCATTCAACCTTTTAATTCTGGCTTGCACATTATAGCATGCCTCACACATCAACAACCATCTTTATGTCAATGAAATTAGGTGACAACAGATTTCTTCCACTGTTAAAAATTTAGATATCTGTGAATGTTGATTTTCTCTTTATTTATTTTTGCATTTCTATAAATAATAGACTTATCTTTTTAAAAGTTTACTTAACTGAATTGTTACATACATAGTGAGACAATAAGAAATCTATTTTGTACTTGAGCATGTGAACAGTCTTTGATTAATTTCATTCTATTCGGTGAGTTGCCATAAAATCCACAAAAGTCTTCATTTTTTTTTTTTTTACTATGGTCTCAAGTAAAAAAAACTGCATTATCATTTAATTATTTTATAATAAAATATTATCAGTCACTGAATATGAAATATGCTTTTATTTGATATGAGTTCTTCTCTTGAAAATTGAAGAATTACCATCAAAGTTAATATAATTATAAAAGAGGTAAAAACAAAATTATCAAGTTTAAAAAAAATGTTTACTGATTTTCAGAAGTTCCTATCTTAAGCATTTTTTTCCAAGTAAATTATTTAAGACAAACTTGTCTTCTGTGTCAAATACCATTGTTCAGTTACCCAGGAAGAAACATTGTAGATAAAGAAAAAAAAATGCTATTATTTTGGAAGACTTGGACAGACTTAAAACCTTGGATGTGAGATTGTGTCTTTGGCCCATAAAGTCTCATCAGCATGAATGCGTAAACATGAACTGAACAGCATCAGCTGTAAACATGAAAGAGGGAAAGCCCAGGAAGCTTCAACCCTACATGAAATGCTACAGGCACCAAGCAAATCCTGACATTAGGAGTAACAGTCTTCCTCAGGAAAGATAATCTAGTTATTCAATACAAAGCACCCAGTCCTCACAAAACACATAAAAGTAATATGATACAGAATGATCAAGTTTCATTTATGTATGTATTTAGAAATACATTTTATATAAATATACACATACATATGTAACAACAATTAATGAAATAGATGCCATTAGTTTCATAGTGAAGAAGAAGAGATGTCTGGGAGGCTTTGAAGAGAGAAAAGGGAAGGTGGCAATTATATAATATTATAATCTCAAAAAAGAAAAATATTTTAAAACAGTCATAGCTGCCACTATATAAACTCTAAAGATGCCTCCTTGTTTGGGGGAACATTTTCTTTCAGGAATGATAGATTCCCGATTAGCCAGAACATAAATACTATTTGCTGTCAGCTCCAAAATAGCAAGGGTCTCAAGAAATTGAGCATGCAGATTTACATGGGTTAAGTGACAATCATCACAAATTAGGCTGATTATAAGAACTTTTGTCATCTATAACCTCAAATTGTCCTTTTTGAACAGTCTGAGTACAGTAAGATTGAATATATTAATCTTGAGTTTTATTCCCCTGATTCATATGAGAATAAATTAAGATGAAGACTATCTCATCAAAATGTAGACAAATTGAACTGGCCCCCTTGAGTTGGCCTTACTGAGGGCTACGTAGAATTATTTAGATTAAGGAATGCTCTGAAAAGTATATACAGGTATAGCTAAACTTTCACCACAGCTGAAATGGAGCTTCGAATATGGGGGTTTGTTTCTTGAAAATGTAATTACTCACCTGCTCTTTGATCACCTCCCCCTGATGGGGGAGCAGCCTTACCAGGCCACAGAAGATGACAATGCAGCCACTCCTGATGTGATCTGATAGACTAAGATCAGAAGGAAGGGAGGTCCTCCTCCCCTATCAGTGGACTTGGGGAGGGGCATGCGTGAAGAAGGGGAAGGTAGGGTGGGGCTGGGATGGAAGGAGGAAGGGGCTTAGGGGGGATACAAAGTGAATAAAGTGTAATTAATAAAATAAAATAAAATAAAAAAGGTGTACCTACCTATCATTTCATCTCAGGGAACCCACTCAGGAACTTTCATTCCTCTTGAAAACTTTCACTTGGACCACATGTCAAAAAATGCTTTTAACCACTTTCACTGTCTATTCTATTTTTACTTCTGAATGGGAAGTAAGTATCCTCCCTTAGAGAGGGAACAGGGTAAGAGAGCACAAAAAGAACTGATGGTTGATATCAGACCTGAGGAGAGGAGGGTGGAAAGACAAAGGGCTTGCAGAGAGAAAAGAAATCTTAAGTGGGGACTTCTTTATGAAAACCTGGAGAACTACAACAGCTTAGGCTCCTGGGAGGATATGAGGGTGGCTCTAGCTGAGACTCCTGGTAACTGGGTCATGGAGACTGAAGAGGTCCCCTCTGACTAGAGACCACTCCTAGTGGAGGGACTGGAATAGCAACCTGTCCACAAAAAGCTTTCACCTAAAATTTATTCTTCCTACAAGATGGTTAGGGACAAAAATAAAGCTGACCTTGAGGGAATGTCTCACCCATGACTGGCCCAACCTGAGACTCACGCCATAGGGGAAAGCCAACCCCTGACACTATTAACCATACTCTGCCATATAGCTCAAGTCTTCTAATATTGTAAACACGTTCTAGACACTTTTGGCCTTTTGAATAGCCATATGATTTCTAGTATTGGTTTCTCACTTTTCGTAGTAGTCATTGCTAAAATTTTGATTGGGATTTAGTGATTTTTTTTCATACAGATTAAATAAGGAATGGTATTACAACAGCATTAAAACTTCCAACACAATGGTGAGTTTCTCAATATGTTTCTTTATGAACTCTCTTCTGCAGTCATAACAGTCAAATATTTAATATAGAGTATTAAAACAAGGTGATAGAATTCAGAAACCAGAAATAGATACACATATCTAGATGTTAAATGACTGATTCATGATAAAGACCTCAGAGCTCCTCATTCAAAAGAGAGAAAGCATTTAATAATGTTGCTAGAACAAGTGCCTATGAATGTTCACAAAGTAATATATTTTTATTCTTCTATACTTGTGCAAAAATGAATTAAAATGGATTTTATATCTAATTGTCAAACCTAATTCAATGAAACTTCCTGGAATAAAACATTACTGCAGAGACATCTATGTTCTTGGGTTAGGGAAATATTTCTTAGAGTTATTAACAAATGGATGACACATAATGAATGCATGAATAATCTGAATTTTCCCAATGTTGAAAAGTTCTACTTGAAATAATGATTAATATTGAAATAAAAAATCTTCCAGTTGGAAGGATTATTTTAAAAATATATATACAATAAGTACTTGTGTAGAAAACATATTTTTAAAACTTCCCAAATTCAATATCAAAGAAATAATCAACTCAAGTTTAAGAGTAAAATAAGTAAGGGGTGTTTACACATATTTCATAGCAAGATATTTAGATCACAAATATGTGTCCTAATATATAGCTAGTCTCATTACCAATTTGTAGTCCTAATATTAACAAAACAACACTGTACATTTAGAATATCAACAAATTAAAATACTTGGCCATAATCAGTGTTGAGAAAAACATAAAGCAACCAGAATATGTAATTATTGTTGGTGAGAATATAAATGTTCTGTTTTTGGAAGAAATCTGAGTGTCTTTAAAAAGTAAACGCGTTACTATTGGATGTAATTATTCTATGGAATTACTTATGAGAAATGAAAACATACCTGGATTAAAAAACCCAATATAAATGTCATTAAACAGGTGAATTTGCAAATAACTGTGACATCAACTTTCAACAAAACATGAATTATTACTGAAAAGAAATATATTCTTGTTACATGAAATAACAATGAAGAATCTAAGAATACTTATTCCCCAAAAGATATTAGCAGAGATCAAACTGAATACTCATTTGTACACAATTATGAAAAAGAAGCGTGATATGGTATAATTACATATGTATGAAGCATAATTTACCTAAATGGAGACAACAAATGTGAGAAGCAAATTAACAAAACAACTATATCCCAAGAGATTCATTCAAAACAAAACCAGAATGTCATACAGAGAATAAAACTGCAGTATGTACTAAAGACAAACAAGGTGGAATTTGTTTTCTGTAAATACTCATTTTTAAGGAGGTCAGGCAAATGTCATTTTTGGTGAACGAGAATATAGAATAGTAAGTCCCAGGCAAATTACTTGATATTGTATGGAATGAGGCAATATTATCCTAAAGTATTTATCTTACTGCACAGTAGACTTTTTTTTAAAGAACTTAAAATTAAATGGTCTTTTACCCAAGCTTTCCTTCCTTAGAAGGCAGTGAGGAATCCACCATTTAAAGGTCTACCTAAACTTTCATTGTCTGTATAATGCCATCATATTTTTATAACCTTTAAATCTCTAGAGAATTAAACTTATTCTCTGAGTTTATACCAACAGCTGCATCTCTTTCTGTTAGAATCATACTGAATACTATAATTGCTAATATGATATAAATTTATTATATAAAGAAAAATAAATTCTCACATCCAGGATTTTCACTTCTCATTTTGAAGTGATTATGTATATCCTAACATTTACTTAAATATTATAAATTTCAGAGGCCCTCTATGGTAGGCTCCTGTCCTGTTTCTTGTTTTCTCCTACTTTCAATGTCCATTCTGTTTGATTTCTAAGTTAGGCTTGGTCATCTTACTCCAGAACCTCCTTCTCATTTAGCTTCTTTAGGTGTACAAATTTTAGTATGTTTATCCTTTCTTAAAGGTCTAATACCCACTTATAAGTGAGTATATACCATGTGTGTCTTTCTCCTTCTGGGATACCTCACTCAAGATGATCTTTCCTATATCCTACCATTTGCATGCAAATTTCATGATTTCCTTGATTTTAATTGTTGAGAAGTATTCTATTGTATAGATGTACCACAATTTCTGTATCCATTCCTCTGCTGAGGGACATCTGGGTTGTTTCCAGATTCTGGCTATTATGAATAAAGCTGCTACAAACATGGTTGAGCAAATGTCCTTGTTGTGTACTTGAGCATCTTTTGGATATATGCCTAGGAGTGGTATAGCTGGATCTTGAGGAAGCACTATTCCTAATTGTCTGAGAAAGCACCAGATTAATTTCCAAAGTGGTTGTAATGTTTACATTCACACCAGCAATGGAGGAGGGTTCCCCTTTCTCCACAACCTCTCCAGCATGTGTTGTCACTTGAGTTTTTGATCTTAGTCATTCTGATGGGTGTAAGGTGAAATCTCAAGGTCATTTTGATTTGCATTTCCCTGATGACTAAGGACGTTGAGCAGTTCCTTAAGTGTTTCTCTGCTATTCTATATTCCTCTACAGAGAATTCTCTGTTTAGCTCTGTACCCCCTTTTTTTAATTGGATTGCATGATTTGTTGCTGTTTAACTTCTTTAGTTCTTCATATATTCTGGATATTAGCCCTCTGTCATATAAAGCGTTAGTGAAGATCCTTTCCCAGTCTGTAGCCTGTCATTTTGTTCTGAAGACAGTGTTCTTTGTTTTACAGAAGCCTTTTAGTTTCATGACGTCCCATTTATTGATTGTTGCTCTTAGAGCCTGTGTTGTTGGTGTTCTATTCAGGAAGTTGTCTCTGTGCCAATGAGTTCTAGGCTCTTACCCACTTTTTCTTCTAACTGATTTAGAGTGTCTGGTTTCATGTTGAGGTCTTTGTCCACTTGAACTTTAGTTTTGTGCAGGGTGATAAATTTGGATCTATTAACATTTTTCTGCATGTAGACATCCAGTTGGACCAGCACCATTTGTTGAAGATGCTATTTTTTTCCATTTAATGATTTTGGTTTCCTTGTAAAAAATCAAGTATTCATACATGTGTGGGTTTATTTCTGCATCTTCTATTTGGTTCCATTGATTCACAATTCTGTTTCTATGCCTATACCATGCCATTTTTACTACTATTTCTCTGTAGTACAGCTTGAGATCAGAGATGGAGATACCTCCAGGTAGATGATCTGTTGTACAGGATCATTTTGGAAATTCTGGGTTTTTTGTTTTTCCATATGAAGTTGAGAATTTTTCTTTCAAGGTCTATAAAGAATTGTGTTGGTATTTTGATGGGGATTGCATTGAATCTGTAGATTGCTTTTGGCAGAATGGTCATTTTCACTATGGTAATCCTACCGATCTTTCCATCTTCTGATATCTTCTTCAATTTCTTTCTTTAAGAGGCTTGAAGTTTTTTTTTCAAACAGGTTTTTCATCTGCTTGGTTAGAGTCACACCAAGGTACTTTATGTTTTTAGTGGCTATTGTGAAGGGTCTTGTTTCCCTAATTTCTTTCTCGGCCTTCTGAAAGACTCTACCTAGCTGTATATCAAAGCAGATGTTGATACTCATAAGCAAAACTTCAGCAGAGTACATGGAATTATATGAAAGAAGGGGGAGTTAGTAAGACCTGGAGATGCCTTTGTGACACAAGGATCAAATATATCTGGGCACAGGGATCTTTTCTGAGACTGATTCTCCAACCAAGGTCCATGCATGGATGTAAACTAGAAACCCTGCTCAGACGTAGCCCATGGCAGCTCAGCATTCAAGTGGGTACTCAAGTAAGGGTAACAGGGGTAACAGGGACTGTCTCTGACATGAACTCGGGGACTAGCTTTTTAACCTCCACCACCCTGAGGAAGGAGAAGCCTTGTTAGGCCACAGAGGAGAATATTGCAGCCATCCCTGATGAGACCTGATAAACTAGGATCAGAATGAAGGGGAGGAGGACCTCCCTGTCAGTGGACTTAGAGAGGGGCAGGGAGGATATGAGGGAGGGAGAGTGTGATTGGGAGGGAATGAAGGTGGGGGCTACAGCTGGGATAGAAAGTAAATAACTGTAATTAAAATTAAAAAATTAAAAGTATATTAAAAAAGAGAAAAATGTTCTAAAGAATTATTTAAATAATTGTAATCACACTCATTTAAAGTATTCATCCAATTTCCATCCCATTTGTCTTTCTAAGTGAGGATTGACATCACATCCTGGGTCCTCTTTCTTGTTTATCTTCTTTAGGTGTATAGATTTCAGTATGTTTATCCTATCTTATAGGTCTATAAAAATGAGTATATACCATGTGTGTCTTTCTGCTTTTGGGATACCTCACTCAGGATGAATGTTAGGTCTCAGCATTTGCCTGCAAATTTCATGATTTCCTCATTTTTAATTGCTGAGTAGTATTCCATTGTGTAAAAGTACCACAATTTCTGTATCCATTCCTCCTCTGAGGGACATCTGGGTTGTTTCCAGTTTTTGGCTATTATGAATAAAGCTGCTACAAACATGGTTGAGCAAATGTCCTTGTTGTGTACTTGAGCATCTTTTGAGCATCTTTTGGGTCTGGACTCTTTTATATATATATATGAAGTTGACCAGTTGTCCTTTAAAAAATATATATATATATGTGTGTGTGTGTCTATATATGTATGAGGTCAACCAGTTGTCCTTTTTTTAAAAAAATATATAATACATAATATATAATATGTAATATACAATATATAATATGTAATATAATATATTATATAACATGCAATATATAATACATAATATGCAATATATAATATGTAATATAATATATAATATATAATATATAATATATAATATATAATATATAATATATATATGAGGTCGATGAACTGTTATTTTTTAATAAGGGACTGAATAAATAAGAAACTGCCTGTTTTCTACACTTTTTTTGAGGTAGACCATTTGTCCATTTTATATGAATAACTGGAGCCTACCACAGGCCTCTTCTGAAAAACTCTACCTAGCAGTGTATCAAAGTAGATATTAAGACTCACAACCAAATCTTTGGCAGACTGCAGGGAATCATAAATAAAAAAAAAAAAAAATGGGGAGTTAATATGACCTGGAGAGGACAGCAGCTCCACAAGGACCAAATATATCTGGACATAGGGGTCTTCTATGAGACTGTTTCTCCAACCAAGGACCACGTATGGATATAACTTAGAACCTATGCTCAGATATAGCCCTTGGTAGCTCAGTATCCAGGTGAGTACCCTAATAACGGGAACAGGGACTGTTTCTGACATGAACTTAATGGCGTGCTCTTTGACCTCTCCCTCCCTGCCCCTGAGGGAGGAGCAACCCTGCTAGGCCACAGGGGAGGACTTTGCAGCCAATCCTGAAGATACCTGATAAGCCAGGATTAGATGAAAGGGGAGGAGGTTCTCCCCAATCAATGGACTTGGAAAGGGGCAGGGAGGAGATGAGGGAGAGAGAGTGGGATTGGGAGGGAAAGAGGGAGTGGGATACAGCAGGGATTCATAGTTAACAACTGTAACTAATATTAAAAAAATAAAAATTAAAAAAAATAAAGTATTCCTAATAGGATTGAGTAATCTTCTGAATTGTTATCAAACTGAATTTTGAAATAAGTATAGATTATGTCCATTAGGCTACCATAACAAAGTGTGTGTTTTAAACTCAGTAATTCATTGCTCACAATTTTGGGCATTGTGAAACCCAAGAGAAAAGTATTGCTCTTTTAGGCTTAGTGATGGTCAGCTTATGCATGCTCACTTTGCTTTTCCAACAGGATCATGTACAAGAGAGAGAAAAACTTGGGGCAAGAGAAAGAAGTAAAGATAAGCTGGCTGTTGATGTTTTGGAAAGGGAAATAATCCTGTTACAGAGCCACACCCAGGTGACCACCTTCATCCTAGTTGCCTCCCAAGGTAATTTCAAAGACTATCATAGAAAGGATGAAGGGCTTTAACATATGAACATGTTCCAGGTGTCAGGTATACACAAATATTTTCCTTCAAATAACACAAATCACATACTTTTAAAATATTTCTACATTTATTAGAAAATCAGAACAGACTTTAATGTATTTCACTGTATATTTAACATGTATATCAATGGAATAAGGTATCAATATTTTTTTTTTCAAAAACATAATAAACAACAAAAGATGAAAAATTCTCCTATTATCATTGTCAGATTAGAAAAAATATTCTGTTTTTAGTTCATTACATGATTCTTACTTTTTCTATTCATCATCTTTTCAAAACACCCTTAAGCATATGATATGGTGCTACAGCTAAATACTGATATAGGCTAGAGAGAGAAAGGGCAGATGCAGCATGCCCTGTAACTCTGGTGTTTTCACACTTGGAAGAACTAAACTTCAATCGCTGCGATTGAACAAAAATGTTACTGTCAAATTTATAATCACATAGGCGATTCTCAAGCTGAAAATTAAAGTCAACACTATCAAGTTATTCATCTGATTGTTGTTACACAATAATTCCCAAAAGCTGTTTAAAACCATGTGTAAATAATCTAAACTTAATTTGCACATTGCATAAACTAAGATATATTCCCCCATGTCAAGGAAAATGCTACAAAGTACAAATTTCAAAATGTATATCAGGTAAGAGAAAAACAAAAAACATGAAGTAGACATGTGCAGTAAAATCCATCATGACAATCGTATGGGGATGAAGGAGGGGAGGAGGCCTGTAATTTAAATGTAGGGATGAATTCCTAAGTACAGTCATTGGGATTTGCATGAGATCCAATTCCCCTGGTCCCAGAGGCTTTGAAATGGAACCCTGGGCTCCATCAAGCTATCAGAATAATTCGGAAATGTTAGATGTGACAGTTTAACTTCCTTATATTGACATTTTTCCTCTTAGAATGCATACTTATATCTAAAACTGTGCAGAACAGTTATAAATTTGACTGTGTGCCAGCTACTTCAGACAACTTCGGACAATATAATACAATCCTGTGATTTTTGCCTTCCCACTGACTTTAACCTGAAGGCACTAGAAGATAACTATTCTTCCCAATAGTAAGTAGTAATTCAGTTTCTTATTCAGCAAAAACCGTATCCTCACCTCAATTTTAACAGCTGAAATTCTTATGTCCTTTATGGGTCATGCCTGGTCACTGCTAAAACCTCTTACACTCTGTTACTATGGAACCAATGGATATCACATTTAGTATCCCCAGGGTGAGCTAGGAAGTAAGTCAGAAAATGCCTTTCCCTAATAACTTCTTTTTGAAATTGTCCAAAGAACATTTTATATTGTGCACAATTTATGGGACACTTTACATTTTTCTTATGATAGGTGGCAGAGCAGCACCGTGAGTGTCTGCTGAAAGCCAACAAACTGCATTTCAATTACCTAAGGTCCTTTGGTCTTACACAGGTGTCACAAAAAATAAATTGCTGTAAAACTTTGCAAGCATGTACCACGAAAGATTTTTCTAGACCAACCTGGCAGGCTACTACAGAAGCATGTATCGGGAAAAGGATGAATAAAAAGAAATTTGATAAATTTCCAGATGTTGGAAAACAAAGCTAGTGCACATTTTCATTTCTAAGTACTTTGCAGAAAAATAAACATTTAAGTTCCTAGCACCATTCTTAGGAAAAGTTATTGTTAACTTTTTATGAGTTAACTAAATACTTGCCCAGTATTTTAAGGAGTCCATGAAGAAAACAGTAGGGCAGAAAATAGTGCCTAAGTTTCTCAGATATATATATATATATATATATATATATATATATATATGATAAGTGACTAAATAGCCACATATTAACTCAACAGAGAAATTTTGGCTCCTTAGTTTTTTGTGTTTTTTTTTTTGTTGTTGTTGTTCAGCAATAATATTTAAAAACCAGCAAAAAATTAAATGAATATAAAGTATCAAAATTATCAAATATAAAAATTTAAATGACTTTTGGTCACGTGCATTTAATATTTCACTTGAATGGCTGACACTGGTAAGGGCTATAACAAGAACCTCTGCACTAAAAGAATATTGGTACGTTTAAGGTTAGAACAAGTGCATTTGGATTATGAGATAGTTATGAGTCCACCATACACATGGCAGAAATATTTTGGTTGGCACATGAAATTTATTCCGTGTTTTTGAATATTTAGTTTGGAATGCTGATGAAATCTAGAGAAACTGGAGCCGTTCAGGAAGAAGTATGTCACTGGGAATGAGCTTTACCATTTGATAGCCTGGCTTCACTGCCTGTGTTCATGCTGGACTTACAGTGTACAGATAAGAAACATCATCTGCTCACTCATTGCTAGGCTGTCCTCACTCTCTGGGTTCCACGCTATCACCAGTGTGGTTGACTGTATCTTCTCTTGGAACTGTCAGCCAAATAAATCCCTTCTCCATTAATTTGCCTTATTCCAGAATATAGTACAATGACATAAATGTAACTAGTACTGATGAACAGAAAAGGCTTTGTGAGTACAACTGTAGTCAGAGAGTAGAAATAATGATAGCTTTAGTCTGAAACAGAGAACCTGTTAGGTATTTTAGTTCACATGTTAAGATGTAAGCACCTTTATAAAATAGCAAATGACTAAAATTTTTAAAAATGACTCATTATAAATACTATTGGGAGGAAATGATGGAGGGGCAACAGCTGGGATACAAAGTAAATAAACTGTAATTAATATAAAAAATTAATTAATAATAAATAAATGCTAGGTGTTCACAAATGTTAAGGACACCTGCTTTTATAATAGAGTGAAATCAGTGTTCTTTCTCTCTGCAAGAACCAAAGACGAAAAGAAAAAACACAAACACTAAATTGTGACAAAATTATTTTTGAGACACTGTTTCAGATAAGCATGAAGAATGGTTCCCAGAAATAAGAAAGAAAATGGTGACTCCCATAATGACCCAACTCAATACAATACAAAACAGCTGAATCCATTCTTCAACAGACAGAAAAGGTCCAGTTTGAGCCCGAACTATGTTCTGCTTTTAGAACAACAGATCAGTGTTTACCTAACAACCATGAATAGAAAATTAACAGGAAATGACTACAGCAGCAGAGAAAGTAATGTCTAGAATTTGATAGATTTTACTACCAGTTTCACATTTGTTTAAGTTTTTTAATAACTATTAAATGGCAAACAATTTATTGTAATGGCACTATCCTATTAAAAGAGGAAATTTGCGATTTAGATAGGGTGTTTTAGGAAAGGTAGGTTGAATAAGTAGTGTTTACATATTGGTTGCATCTAGGAAAGAAAGAGACAGAAAAGAAAAGGCAATTCTGGATGAGAAACAAGGAGCATGATGTGGGATATAGTGTGTTTTAAGAAAACTCAGTGCAAACACTGTGGTGGTCTTTATTTAGGAGAAGAATATTATTGGGGGATAGTAAAAATTATCTATAACTGGACTGCATTTTTTCACGGTGTTGTAATACCACAGTTCTAGTATTAGGAACAATGTAAGTATACAATTTCTTTTCATAGATCAGTTATACTGGCATGAAAGTGTTACTTTAATACAATTTTATGGCATATAAAGAAACTCCATTTCTTAAACAGCATATTTTTTATTCTCTTTTATTTTTCAGTCTTCAGAAGTCTAAAATTGCCTACATTAAACTGAAGTCAGAGGTATAGGAGTCAACCAGGCTATTGCCTCTACACACATACTAGGAAGAATCCGTGCTTTTGTCAAATATCAACCTGTTGCCACAAGTGGACTCATCCCCCATCTTTTCAACATCCCCACTCTAATTTCACCTTCCATCATAACATTGGTTTCTGCTCTCTTGATCTTTTTTGCTTCATTATATCCAGGAGAGTAGCTCTGTCTCCTGAACAACTTGATGTTATTGGCTTGACTAAGAACCTAGAACTGAGGTTTGACCTGCCTGAGAGTGAATGCCAGTTGCTGGAGGTAGTTCTAAGGATAAGATGCTGACTCGCTAATTGAAATCTGCTAGAGAAAAATCTCTCTTGTCATCATTATAGTGCCATGTTCAATTTAAGGTCCGATTAACTCAGGATATCCCAACATTTAAGCAATCTATGAAAAACCCATTAAATACTTAGTATATGTTTAAAGAAAAATTAGCCTTTGCTTAGGATACTGCTCATGATAATTTACAATGTCTCTCTCTATAATTTTAACAAGTACTATCAAATTGTTTCAGCATTTTATGATATTAATTTTCCACTAAGATATAGAACTGTGCTCCATAACATGAACATATGCATACTTAGGGTAAATGTTCATAATTCCATTTGAACATTTTTATAAATTAAAGTCTGAATGCATGTGCACATGCATTGGGAGGAGAAAACAATATCTGGTGTCATTATTAAAGATCTATTGAATACCCATTGTATACTGATTATGTGTTTAAAGAAAAAAAGGCAAGCTTTTTAAAAATGTATCTCTGACATTGAAAATTATTCTGTTCTTTCAAAAGCCCTCCATCTAGTCAGTTGTTAACAAGTAAAGAGTGAACACATTTCCAAAGTGTAAAAAACATGTCATGGGGAAAAGGCACTAGGTTCAGAGAAAACAAATAGAGAAGACACATTGATGATAGGCAGTGCTCCTTCCTGCCATTTTCAAATGAAAAACAAACACAGAATCCTCCAGTCTTCAGGTGTTCATATAAAGCAGATCTTGAGTAGGGCATGTGTTCCTGATCTTTGTGGAGTATATTCTCATTCAAGACACTTAGTTATAAAATGTAACTTATTGACTGCTGCTTTGAGGAGAGTGGAAGAAAACACAACCATACAGGCATACTTAGCTTTGTCTCACTAAATTAGAGACAGCATGAGAAGCACACTTCCATGTTCATGCTGTGCTCTGAATCATGAAGAAGAAATCATTGAAAGAGAAGTGTTAAATATGATCTACCACATATATTGGCAAATTAATGAAAAGGGAAACTGTAAAATAAGTTATATTTTTCTATCTTCTTGAGAAAACTATGAGTCAGCTTTAACACATTTAGCATTTTTGCCTTTAAACCAATATATTGAATAGTAGGGAGAATAAAAGCTTCCCTTTCTCATGTTTATGAGCTGCATAATTTATATTAATTTGTATTCTTTTTATTTCAATAATACCTCAATCAATTCTGATTGAAACTAGCACTAATTTATCTCATTAATTTACCACACTAATTCTTATTAATATTCATCATATGTATGATATCCTCAAGAAAGTTCTAAAGAACTAGAAGGCAGAAATTATTTCTGTATTTATTTACATCACCAATATAGATCTATGCTTACGCTACTACATATAATTTATAATGACTTCATAGATAATTTCAATAAGAACAATCAAAGTATTTGAGTATTTTATAATTTAATAATTAATTCTCTTTGAAATTTAAGAGATAAAACTGTAATTCATAACACAAACACATGTGCATATTAATGGTATATGTTGATAATTACATTTGAATATTTTTATATTTTAGTGTCTGAATGCTTGTGTGCAAGGTGTGTATGTCTGTACATATATGACAATGTCTGATGTCATTATTAAAAATCTATTTCTGTAATTTGAGTCTGCTTATCTTATTAAATTAGATGGAGCTCAGCAATTAGGCATCTCTGGCCAGTGAAGAAGCCCTACGTATCTTCCTGTCAAAATTCCCCAGCAGTGGGATAACAGGTATGTACCAGAGTGACTAGAATTTGTACATGGTGTTTGAAGCCAACAAGAAATCTTTAGTTAAACAGTATTATAGGTTTGAAATGGATTGAACAAAGATGTAATACATTTAATTTTACCATCAGGAAACAGGACAGGAGCCTACCACAGAGGGCCTCTGAATGACTCTACCCAGCAGGGTATCAAAGCAGATGCTGAGATTCATAGCCAAACTTTGGGTAGAGTGCAAGGAATCTTAGGAAAGAAGGATGAAATGGGAAGACCTGGGAGGGTACAGGAACTCCACAAGGAGAACAACAGAACCAAAATTTCTGGGCAAATTGGTCTTTTCTGAGACTGATACTTCAGCCAAGGACCATGCATGGACACAACCTAGAACCCCTCCACAGATGTAGCCCATGGCAGCTCATTGTCCAAGTGGGTTACCTAGTAAGGGGAACAGGGACTGTCTTTGACAAAAACTCAGTGGCTGGCTCTTTGATCACCTCCCCTGATGGAGGAGCAGCCTTACTAGGCAACAGAGGAAGACAATACAGCCAGTCTTGATGAGACCTGATAAGTTAGTGTCAGATGGAAGGAGAGAAGGACCTCCCCTATCAGTGGACTTGGAGAGGGGATTGGGAGGAGAAAAGGGAGGAAGTTTGGGATTGGGAAGGAGTGAGGGAAGGGGCTACAGCTGGGATACTGTAATTAATATAAAAAAAAAGAACTGAAAAAAAGGGATCAGCTCTCTAATTTTTATTTTAAAGTTCTTACCTTTATAGCTTCAGAACGTAAAAGTACTTTTAAATAGGATCACCATAAAGATAATAACTTAAAATTATAATTAGGTCACTATGATGAACCCTTTCCTAATATGACTAGCCCCCTATAACTCCTATAAGATGTGGAAGTGTGAACAGACATACATGGAAACATGATCTGAACATAATGTCAGCCATTTATGAATCAAGCAGTTAGAACTGTAAACAACTGCCTCTTCACAGACTCCAACAAGAACCAACTCAGCCCACTGTGACCTGAGGTATTTAGTGTCCAGAACTAAAGTAAACAAAAAAAACTGAAGTTTAATATCCAGTATATGCCTGATGGTTACAGTGTCTCTTTCAAATCTAATACAGATTTTGATGCCAGGATAATAGTACTATGCATGGAATTATTTAGATAAATGTGCAAATTGCTTTTGAAGTTAATAAGGGTGAAAGTATTTTATACCGAATGTTGAGAAAAATGTCCTGTTTCAAACTTACTGTTTCAAAAAAATAATTTTGGCTGAAATTTCTATCCTAGTTTCATTTATTGGAATAACTTAGATTAAAAAGAGAACTGTGAAGATAGGTTTGATCCACACATATACCACAATATATAACATGCTTTTACATCAATGCTAAATATAATATTAATGAAGACACAGATAGATGAGGAACATATTGAGAACTGTAAGATAGATGCTCCCTGTGAAATAGTGTAAACCTGATCCAAACTGTTAACTAGTATTTTATGAAGAAATAGACTCTTGTTACACTGGGATAAAGTATTAATGAAGTAGTCTGGCTTCTCCTTGAAATGTATACTAAAATATGA
The DNA here is from genome assembly GCF_030254825.1 of Meriones unguiculatus. Taxonomy (NCBI): domain Eukaryota; kingdom Metazoa; phylum Chordata; class Mammalia; order Rodentia; family Muridae; genus Meriones; species Meriones unguiculatus. Next base: position 109,674,756 of record NC_083350.1, on the reverse strand, counting down.
TAGAAAAGAGATAAATTGAGGAAGGAATCATAGTGTAGAAAGGAACCAGACATCAGAGATAAGGGAAACACAGGAGATATCTATACTACAAAGCATGGGAAATCAAGGTCTGAGTGTGTCAGCATTTTGCTAGTAGGTTTTCACAAGCATTTGCAGTCTCAAGACAAGTTGGGGATTCAGAGTAAAGAAAAAGAAAAGCAAGTAAAAGTTTTGGACAGTGTAAGGAATGGGACAGCAGAAAGATTTTTGAGCTTTTAATAAATTTGAAACACAAAGCTTATAATTACAAAAGAGAAAAGAGAAAAAGAAGGGATAGAACAAAGTTTAAGAGGAGGACAACAATAAACATACTAATGTAAGCAAGGAAAGCCTTTGACGCCTCATGAATTCTCTCCAGAATAGCTGCATAATCTGGACCTGAACAATGATAACACCAATAGCCATTGTAACAAAGAGGGGCAAAGCTGAAGGAGTCTCAGCTCCATACGAAACTAACTAAAGCTAAGGAAAGAGTGGAGGAGAGAGAATATACCGTGTGGTGTGTGTCTTTCTGCTTCTGGGTTACTTCACTCAAGATGATATTTTCTAACTCCCACCATTTGGTATATGCTCACTCCAAGTGGATATTAGCAATATAATATAGGATGAACATACTAAAATCTACACTACTAAAGAAGGTAAACAACAAGGAAGATCCTCAGAAGGACAAACAAGGTAGACATCAGAAGCAGAAGACAGGGAACAGTTCAGGAGCCTATCACAGATGGCCTCTGAAAGGCTCTACTGATTGAAGTATTGAAGCAGAGGCTGACACTCATAGCCAAATTTTGGGCAGAAGAGAAAGATAGACTGGGAGGGGACAGGACCTCCAAAAGGAGACCAAAAGAACCAAAAACAGCTAAGCCCTGCAGAGACTGATACTCCAACCGAGGACAATACATGGAGAGGACCTAAAACCCCGGCTCAGATGTAGCTCATAGCCTCAGTCTCCAAGTGGATTCCTAGGTAAAGGGAGCAGGGGCTGTCTCCAGCATGAGCTCAGTGGCAGGCTCTCTGATCACCTCATA